>NW_027480197.1:0-32244 GCF_051014685.1 Ptiloglossa arizonensis | reverse complement strand
CACAGAAATTTTGCGGATTGGTCGATCCGTTCGCGAGATGTGGCAGTTTGGAAGTAAGAAACGCTTGAGAAACTCAAAATTTTCGCAGTTCTGATGCTCGAAACGAATAACTAGAACGGCCTAGGGAAAACTACACCTACCGTTGTAATCGGGCGAGTTTCTACTTTCAGATGCAACAGAAATTTTGCGGATTGGTCAATCCCTTCGCGAGATATGGCAGTTTGGAGGTATGAAACGCTTGAGAACTCAAAATTTCGCAGTTCTGATGCTCGAAACGAATAACTAGAACCGCCTAGGGGAAAAGTGCGCATACCGTTGTAATCGGGCGAGTTTCTACTTTCAGATGCAACAGAAATTTTGCGGATTGATCAATCCGTTCGCGAGATATGGCAGTTTGGAGATAAGAAACGCTTGAGAAACTCAAAATTTCGCGGTTCTGATGCTCGAAACGAATAACTGGAACGGTCTAGGGGAAAACTACACATACCGTTGTAATCGGGCGAGTTTCTACTTTCAGATGCAACAGAAATTTTGCGGATTGGTCGATCCGTTCGCGAGATGTGGCAGTTTGGAATTAAGAAACGCTTGAGAAACTCAAAATTTTCGCAGTTCTGATGCTCGAAAGGAATAACTAGAACGGCCTAGGGGAAAACTACACCTACCGTTGTAATCGGGCGAGTTTCTACTTTCAGATGCAACAGAAATTTTGCGGATTGGTCAATCCCTTCGCGAGATATGGCAGTTTGGAGGTATGAAACGCTTGAGAAACTCAAAATTTTCGCAGTTCTGATGCTCGAAACGAATAACTAGAACCGCCTAGGGGAAAAGTGCGCATACCGTTGTAATCGGGCGAGTTTCTACTTTCAGATGCAACAGAAATTTTGCGGATTGATCAATCCGTTCGCGAGATATGGCAGTTTGGAGATAAGAAACGCTTGAGAAACTCAAAATTTTCGCGTTCTGATGCTCGAAACGAATAACTGGAACGGTCTAGGGGAAAACTACACATACCGTTGTAATCGGCGAGTTTCTACTTTCAGATGCAACAGAAATTTTGCGGATTGGTCGATCCGTTCGCGAGATGTGGCAGTTTGGAATTAAGAAACGCTTGAGAACTCAAAATTTTCGCAGTTCTGATGCTCGAAAGGAATAACTAGAACGGCCTAGGGGAAAACTACACCTACCGTTGTAATCGGGCGAGTTTCTACTTTCAGATGCAAGAGAAATTTTGCGGATTGGTCAATCCCTTCGCGAGATATGGCAGTTTGGAGGTATGAAACGCTTGAGAAACTCAAAATTTTCGCAGTTCTGATGCTCCACACGAATAACTAGAACCGCCTAGGGGAAAAGTGCGCATACCGTTGTAATCGGGCGAGTTTCTACTTTCAGATGCAACAGAAATTTTGCGGATTGATCAATCCGTTCGCGAGATATGGCAGTTTGGAGATAAGAAACGCTTGAGAAACTCAAAATTTTCGCGGTTCTGATGCTCGAAACGAATAACTGGAACGGTCTAGGGGAAAACTACACATACCGTTGTAATCGGGCGAGTTTCTACTTTCAGATGCAACAGAAATTTTGCGGATTGGTCGATCCGTTCGCGAGATGTGGCAGTTTGGAATTAAGAAACGCTTGAGAAACTCAAAATTTTCGCAGTTCTGATGCTCGAAACGAATAACTAGAACCGCCTAGGGGAAAAGTGCGCATACCGTTGTAATCGGGCGTGTTTCTACTTTCAGATGCAACAGAAATTTTGCGGATTGGTCGATCCGTTCGCGAGATATGGCAGTTTGGAGGTAAGAAACGCTTGAGAAACTCAAAATTTTCGCAGTTCTGATGCTCCACACGAATAACTAGAACGGCCTAGGGGAAAAGTGCGCATACCGTTGTAATCGGGCGAGTTTCTACTTTCAGATGCAACAGAAATTTTGTAGATTGGTCAATCCGTTCGCGAGATGTGGCTGTTTGGAGGTAAGAAACGCTCGAGAAACTCAAAATTTTCGCAGTTCTGATGCTCGAAACGAATAACTAGAACCGCCTAGGGGAAAAGTGCGCATACCGTTGTAATCGGGCGAGTTTCTACTTTCAGATGCAACAGAAATTTTGCGGATTGATCAATCCGTTCGCGAGATATGGCAGTTTGGAGATAAGAAACGCTTGAGAAACTCAAAATTTTCGCGGTTCTGATGCTCGAAGCGAATAACTGGAACGGTCTAGGGGAAAACTACACATACCGTTGTAATCGGGCGAGTTTCTACTTTCAGATGCAACAGAAATTTTGCGGATTGGTCGATCCGTTCGCGAGATGTGGCAGTTTGGAATTAAGAAACGCTTGAGAAACTCAAAATTTTCGCAGTTCTGATGCTCGAAACGAATAACTAGAACCGCCTAGGGGAAAAGTGCGCATACCGTTGTAATCGGGCGTGTTTCTACTTTCAGATGCAACAGAAATTTTGCGGATTGGTCGATCCGTTCGCGAGATATGGCAGTTTGGAGGTAAGAAACGCTTGAGAAACTCAAAATTTTCGCAGTTCTGATGCTCCACACGAATAACTAGAACGGCCTAGGGGAAAAGTGCGCATACCGTTGTAATCGGGCGAGTTTCTACTTTCAGATGCAACAGAAATTTTGCGGATTGGTCGATCCGTTCGCGAGATGTGGCAGTTTGGAGGTAAGAAACGCTTGAGAAACTCAAAATTTTCGCAGTTCTGATGCTCGAAACGAATAACTGGAACGGCCTAGGGGAAAACTACACATACCGTTGTAATCGGGCGAGTTTCTACTTTCAGATGCAACAGAAATTTTGTAGCTTGGTCAATCCGTTCGCGAGATGTGGCTGTTTGGAGGTAAGAAACGCTTGAGAAACTCAAAATTTTCGCAGTTCTGATGCTCGAAACGAATAACTAGAACCGCCTAGGGGAAAAGTGCGCATACCGTTGTAATCGGGCGAGTTTCTACTTTCAGATGCAACAGAAATTTTGCGGATTGGTCGATCCGTTCGCGAGATGTGGCAGTTTGGAGGTAAGAAACGCTTGAGAAACTCAAAATTTTCGCAGTTCTGATGCTCGAAACGAATAACTGGAACGGCCTAGGGGAAAACTACACATACCGTTGTAATCGGGCGAGTTTCTACTTTCAGATGCAACAGAAATTTTGTAGATTGGTCAATCCGTTCGCGAGATGTGGCTGTTTGGAGGTAAGAAACGCTCGAGAAACTCAAAATTTTCGCAGTTCTGATGCTCGAAACGAATAACTAGAACCGCCTAGGGGAAAAGTGCGCATACCGTTGTAATCGGGCGAGTTTCTACTTTCAGATGCAACAGAAATTTTGCGGATTGATCAATCCGTTCGCGAGATATGGCAGTTTGGAGATAAGAAACGCTTGAGAAACTCAAAATTTTCGCAGTTCTGATGCTCGAAACGAATAACTAGAACGGCCTAGGGGCAAAGTGCGCATACCGTTGTAATCGGGCGAGTTTCTACTTTCAGACGCAACAGAAATTTTGCGGATTGGTCGATCCGTTCGCGAGATGTGGCAGTTTGGAAGTAAGAAACGCTTGAGAAACTCAAAATTTTCGCAGTTCTGATGCTCGAAAGGAATAACTAGAACGGCCTAGGGGAAAACTACACCTACCGTTGTAATCGGGCGAGTTTCTACTTTCAGATGCAAGAGAAATTTTGCGGATTGGTCAATCCCTTCGCGAGATATGGCAGTTTGGAGGTATGAAACGCTTGAGAAACTCAAAATTTTCGCAGTTCTGATGCTCCACACGAATAACTAGAACCGCCTAGGGGAAAAGTGCGCATACCGTTGTAATCGGGCGAGTTTCTACTTTCAGATGCAACAGAAATTTTGCGGATTGATCAATCCGTTCGCGAGATATGGCAGTTTGGAGATAAGAAACGCTTGAGAAACTCAAAATTTTCGCGGTTCTGATGCTCGAAACGAATAACTGGAACGGTCTAGGGGAAAACTACACATACCGTTGTAATCGGGCGAGTTTCTACTTTCAGATGCAACAGAAATTTTGCGGATTGGTCGATCCGTTCGCGAGATGTGGCAGTTTGGAATTAAGAAACGCTTGAGAAACTCAAAATTTTCGCAGTTCTGATGCTCGAAACGAATAACTAGAACCGCCTAGGGGAAAAGTGCGCATACCGTTGTAATCGGGCGTGTTTCTACTTTCAGATGCAACAGAAATTTTGCGGATTGGTCGATCCGTTCGCGAGATATGGCAGTTTGGAGGTAAGAAACGCTTGAGAAACTCAAAATTTTCGCAGTTCTGATGCTCCACACGAATAACTAGAACGGCCTAGGGGAAAAGTGCGCATACCGTTGTAATCGGGCGAGTTTCTACTTTCAGATGCAACAGAAATTTTGTAGATTGGTCAATCCGTTCGCGAGATGTGGCTGTTTGGAGGTAAGAAACGCTCGAGAAACTCAAAATTTTCGCAGTTCTGATGCTCGAAACGAATAACTAGAACCGCCTAGGGGAAAAGTGCGCATACCGTTGTAATCGGGCGAGTTTCTACTTTCAGATGCAACAGAAATTTTGCGGATTGATCAATCCGTTCGCGAGATATGGCAGTTTGGAGATAAGAAACGCTTGAGAAACTCAAAATTTTCGCGGTTCTGATGCTCGAAGCGAATAACTGGAACGGTCTAGGGGAAAACTACACATACCGTTGTAATCGGGCGAGTTTCTACTTTCAGATGCAACAGAAATTTTGCGGATTGGTCGATCCGTTCGCGAGATGTGGCAGTTTGGAATTAAGAAACGCTTGAGAAACTCAAAATTTTCGCAGTTCTGATGCTCGAAACGAATAACTAGAACCGCCTAGGGGAAAAGTGCGCATACCGTTGTAATCGGGCGTGTTTCTACTTTCAGATGCAACAGAAATTTTGCGGATTGGTCGATCCGTTCGCGAGATATGGCAGTTTGGAGGTAAGAAACGCTTGAGAAACTCAAAATTTTCGCAGTTCTGATGCTCCACACGAATAACTAGAACGGCCTAGGGGAAAAGTGCGCATACCGTTGTAATCGGGCGAGTTTCTACTTTCAGATGCAACAGAAATTTTGCGGATTGGTCGATCCGTTCGCGAGATGTGGCAGTTTGGAGGTAAGAAACGCTTGAGAAACTCAAAATTTTCGCAGTTCTGATGCTCGAAACGAATAACTGGAACGGCCTAGGGGAAAACTACACATACCGTTGTAATCGGGCGAGTTTCTACTTTCAGATGCAACAGAAATTTTGTAGCTTGGTCAATCCGTTCGCGAGATGTGGCTGTTTGGAGGTAAGAAACGCTTGAGAAACTCAAAATTTTCGCAGTTCTGATGCTCGAAACGAATAACTAGAACCGCCTAGGGGAAAAGTGCGCATACCGTTGTAATCGGGCGAGTTTCTACTTTCAGATGCAACAGAAATTTTGCGGATTGGTCGATCCGTTCGCGAGATGTGGCAGTTTGGAGGTAAGAAACGCTTGAGAAACTCAAAATTTTCGCAGTTCTGATGCTCGAAACGAATAACTGGAACGGCCTAGGGGAAAACTACACATACCGTTGTAATCGGGCGAGTTTCTACTTTCAGATGCAACAGAAATTTTGTAGATTGGTCAATCCGTTCGCGAGATGTGGCTGTTTGGAGGTAAGAAACGCTCGAGAAACTCAAAATTTTCGCAGTTCTGATGCTCGAAACGAATAACTAGAACCGCCTAGGGGAAAAGTGCGCATACCGTTGTAATCGGGCGAGTTTCTACTTTCAGATGCAACAGAAATTTTGCGGATTGATCAATCCGTTCGCGAGATATGGCAGTTTGGAGATAAGAAACGCTTGAGAAACTCAAAATTTTCGCAGTTCTGATGCTCGAAACGAATAACTAGAACGGCCTAGGGGCAAAGTGCGCATACCGTTGTAATCGGGCGAGTTTCTACTTTCAGACGCAACAGAAATTTTGCGGATTGGTCGATCCGTTCGCGAGATGTGGCAGTTTGGAAGTAAGAAACGCTTGAGAAACTCAAAATTTTCGCAGTTCTGATGCTCGAAACGAATAACTAGAACGGCCTAGGGGAAAACTACACCTACCGTTGTAATCGGGCGAGTTTCTACTTTCAGATGCAACAGAAATTTTGCGGATTGGTCAATCCCTTCGCGAGATATGGCAGTTTGGAGGTATGAAACGCTTGAGAAACTCAAAATTTTCGCAGTTCTGATGCTCGAAACGAATAACTAGAACCGCCTAGGGGAAAAGTGCGCATACCGTTGTAATCGGGCGAGTTTCTACTTTCAGATGCAACAGAAATTTTGCGGATTGATCAATCCGTTCGCGAGATATGGCAGTTTGGAGATAAGAAACGCTTGAGAAACTCAAAATTTTCGCGGTTCTGATGCTCGAAGCGAATAACTGGAACGGTCTAGGGGAAAACTACACATACCGTTGTAATCGGGCGAGTTTCTACTTTCAGATGCAACAGAAATTTTGCGGATTGGTCGATCCGTTCGCGAGATGTGGCAGTTTGGAATTAAGAAACGCTTGAGAAACTCAAAATTTTCGCAGTTCTGATGCTCGAAAGGAATAACTAGAACGGCCTAGGGGAAAACTACACCTACCGTTGTAATCGGGCGAGTTTCTACTTTCAGATGCAACAGAAATTTTGCGGATTGGTCAATCCCTTCGCGAGATATGGCAGTTTGGAGGTATGAAACGCTTGAGAAACTCAAAATTTTCGCAGTTCTGATGCTCGAAACGAATAACTAGAACCGCCTAGGGGAAAAGTGCGCATACCGTTGTAATCGGGCGAGTTTCTACTTTCAGATGCAACAGAAATTTTGCGGATTGATCAATCCGTTCGCGAGATATGGCAGTTTGGAGATAAGAAACGCTTGAGAAACTCAAAATTTTCGCGGTTCTGATGCTCGAAACGAATAACTGGAACGGTCTAGGGGAAAACTACACATACCGTTGTAATCGGGCGAGTTTCTACTTTCAGATGCAACAGAAATTTTGCGGATTGGTCGATCCGTTCGCGAGATGTGGCAGTTTGGAATTAAGAAACGCTTGAGAAACTCAAAATTTTCGCAGTTCTGATGCTCGAAAGGAATAACTAGAACGGCCTAGGGGAAAACTACACCTACCGTTGTAATCGGGCGAGTTTCTACTTTCAGATGCAAGAGAAATTTTGCGGATTGGTCAATCCCTTCGCGAGATATGGCAGTTTGGAGGTATGAAACGCTTGAGAAACTCAAAATTTTCGCAGTTCTGATGCTCCACACGAATAACTAGAACCGCCTAGGGGAAAAGTGCGCATACCGTTGTAATCGGGCGAGTTTCTACTTTCAGATGCAACAGAAATTTTGCGGATTGATCAATCCGTTCGCGAGATATGGCAGTTTGGAGATAAGAAACGCTTGAGAAACTCAAAATTTTCGCGGTTCTGATGCTCGAAACGAATAACTGGAACGGTCTAGGGGAAAACTACACATACCGTTGTAATCGGGCGAGTTTCTACTTTCAGATGCAACAGAAATTTTGCGGATTGGTCGATCCGTTCGCGAGATGTGGCAGTTTGGAATTAAGAAACGCTTGAGAAACTCAAAATTTTCGCAGTTCTGATGCTCGAAAGGAATAACTAGAACGGCCTAGGGGAAAACCACACCTACCGTTGTAATCGGGCGAGTTTCTACTTTCAGATGCAACAGAAATTTTGCGGATTGGTCAATCCCTTCGCGAGATATGGCAGTTTGGAGGTATGAAACGCTTGAGAAACTCAAAATTTTCGCAGTTCTGATGCTCGAAACGAATAACTAGAACCGCCTAGGGGAAAAGTGCGCATACCGTTGTAATCGGGCGAGTTTCTACTTTCAGATGCAACAGAAATTTTGCGGATTGATCAATCCGTTCGCGAGATATGGCAGTTTGGAGATAAGAAACGCTTGAGAAACTCAAAATTTTCGCGGTTCTGATGCTCGAAACGAATAACTGGAACGGTCTAGGGGAAAACTACACATACCGTTGTAATCGGGCGAGTTTCTACTTTCAGATGCAACAGAAATTTTGCGGATTGGTCGATCCGTTCGCGAGATGTGGCAGTTTGGAATTAAGAAACGCTTGAGAAACTCAAAATTTTCGCAGTTCTGATGCTCGAAAGGAATAACTAGAACGGCCTAGGGGAAAACTACACCTACCGTTGTAATCGGGCGAGTTTCCACTTTCAGATGCAACAGAAATTTTGCGGATTGGTCAATCCCTTCGCGAGATATGGCAGTTTGGAGGTATGAAACGCTTGAGAAACTCAAAATTTTCGCAGTTCTGATGCTCGAAACGAATAACTATAACCGCCTAGGGGAAAAGTGCGCAAACCGTTGTAATCGGGCGAGTTTCTATTTTCAGATGCAACAGAAATTTTGCGGATTGATCAATCCGTTCGCGAGATGTGGCAGTTTGGAGATAAGAAACGCTTGAGAAACTCAAAATTTTCGCAGTTCTGATGCTCCACACGAATAACTAGAACGGCCTAGGGGAAAAGTGCGCACACCGTTGTAATCGGGCGAGTTTCTACTTTCAGATGCAACAGAAATTATGCGGATTGGTCAATCCGTTCGCGAGATATGGCCGTTTGGATGTAAGAAACGCTTGAGAAACTCAAAATTTTCGCAGTTCTGATGCTCGAAACGAATAACTGGAACCGCCTAGGGGAAAAGTGCGCATACCGTTGTACTCGGGCGAGTTTCTACTTTCAGATGCAACAGAAATTTTGCGGATTGATCGATCCGTTCGCGAGATATGGCAGTTTGGAGATAAGAAACGCTTGAGAAACTCAAAATTTTCGCGGTTCTGATGCTCGAAACGAATAACTGGAACGGTCTAGGGGAAAACTACACATACCGTTGTAATCGGGCGAGTTTCTACTTTCAGATGCAACAGAAATTTTGCGGATTGGTCTATCCGTTCGCGAGATGTGGCAGTTTGGAATTAAGAAACGCTTGAGAAACTCAAAATTTTCGCAGTTCTGATGCTCGAAAGGAATAACTAGAACGGCCTAGGGGAAAACTACACCTACCGTTGTAATCGGGCGAGTTTCTACTTTCAGATGCAACAGAAATTTTGCGGATTGGTCAATCCCTTCGCGAGATATGGCAGTTTGGAGGTATGAAACGCTTGAGAAACTCAAAATTTTCGCAGTTCTGATGCTCGAAACGAATAACTATAACCGCCTAGGGGAAAAGTGCGCAAACCGTTGTAATCGGGCGAGTTTCTATTTTCAGATGCAACAGAAATTTTGCGGATTGATCAATCCGTTCGCGAGATGTGGCAGTTTGGAGATAAGAAACGCTTGAGAAACTCAAAATTTTCGCAGTTCTGATGCTCCACACGAATAACTAGAACGGCCTAGGGGAAAAGTGCGCACACCGTTGTAATCGGGCGAGTTTCTACTTTCAGATGCAACAGAAATTATGCGGATTGGTCAATCCGTTCGCGAGATATGGCCGTTTGGATGTAAGAAACGCTTGAGAAACTCAAAATTTTCGCAGTTCTGATGCTCGAAACGAATAACTGGAACGGCCTAGGGGAAAACTACACATACCGTTGTAATCGGGCGAGTTTCTACTTTCAGATGCAACAGAAATTTTGCGGATTGGTCGATCCGTTCGCGAGATGTGGCAGTTTGGAGGTAAGAAACGCTTGAGAAACTCAAAATTTTCGCAGTTCTGATGCTCGAAACGAATAACTGGAACGGCCTAGGGGAAAACTACACACACCGTTGTAATCGGGCGAGTTTCTACTTTCAGATGCTACAGAAATTTTGTAGATTGGTCAATCCGTTCGCGAGATGTGGCTGTTTGGAGGTAAGAAACGCTTGAGAAACTCAAAATTTTCGCAGTTCTGATGCTCGAAACGAATAACTAGAACCGCCTAGGGGAAAAGTGCGCATACCGTTGTAATCGGGCGAGTTTCTACTTTCAGATGCAACAGAAATTTTGCGGATTGATCAATCCGTTCGCGAGATATGGCAGTTTGGAGATAAGAAACGCTTGAGAAACTCAAAATTTTCGCAGTTCTGATGCTCGAAACGAATGACTAGAACGGCCTAGGGGAAAACTACACATACCGTTGTAATCGGGCGAGTTTCTACTTTCAGATGCAACAGAAATTTTGCGGATTGGTCTATCCGTTCGCGAGATGTGGCAGTTTGGAATTAAGAAACGCTTGAGAAACTCAAAATTTTCGCAGTTCTGATGCTCGAAAGGAATAACTAGAACGGCCTAGGGGAAAACTACACCTACCGTTGTAATCGGGCGAGTTTCTACTTTCAGATGCAACAGAAATTTTGCGGATTGGTCAATCCCTTCGCGAGATATGGCAGTTTGGAGGTATGAAACGCTTGAGAAACTCAAAATTTTCGCAGTTCTGATGCTCGAAACGAATAACTATAACCGCCTAGGGGAAAAGTGCGCAAACCGTTGTAATCGGGCGAGTTTCTATTTTCAGATGCAACAGAAATTTTGCGGATTGATCAATCCGTTCGCGAGATGTGGCAGTTTGGAGATAAGAAACGCTTGAGAAACTCAAAATTTTCGCAGTTCTGATGCTCCACACGAATAACTAGAACGGCCTAGGGGAAAAGTGCGCACACCGTTGTAATCGGGCGAGTTTCTACTTTCAGATGCAACAGAAATTATGCGGATTGGTCAATCCGTTCGCGAGATATGGCCGTTTGGATGTAAGAAACGCTTGAGAAACTCAAAATTTTCGCAGTTCTGATGCTCGAAACGAATAACTGGAACGGCCTAGGGGAAAACTACACATACCGTTGTAATCGGGCGAGTTTCTACTTTCAGATGCAACAGAAATTTTGCGGATTGGTCGATCCGTTCGCGAGATGTGGCAGTTTGGAGGTAAGAAACGCTTGAGAAACTCAAAATTTTCGCAGTTCTGATGCTCGAAACGAATAACTGGAACGGCCTAGGGGAAAACTACACACACCGTTGTAATCGGGCGAGTTTCTACTTTCAGATGCTACAGAAATTTTGTAGATTGGTCAATCCGTTCGCGAGATGTGGCTGTTTGGAGGTAAGAAACGCTTGAGAAACTCAAAATTTTCGCAGTTCTGATGCTCGAAACGAATAACTAGAACCGCCTAGGGGAAAAGTGCGCATACCGTTGTAATCGGGCGAGTTTCTACTTTCAGATGCAACAGAAATTTTGCGGATTGATCAATCCGTTCGCGAGATATGGCAGTTTGGAGATAAGAAACGCTTGAGAAACTCAAAATTTTCGCAGTTCTGATGCTCGAAACGAATGACTAGAACGGCCTAGGGGAGAAGTACGCACACCGTTGTAATCGGGCGAGTTTCTACTTTCAGATGCAACAGAAATTTTGCGGATTGGTCAATCCGTTCCCGAGATATGGCAGTTTGGAGGTAAGAAACGCTTGAGAAACTCAAAATTTTCGCAGTTCTGATGCTCGAAACGAATAACTATAACCGCCTAGGGGAAAAGTGCGCAAACCGTTGTAATCGGGCGAGTTTCTATTTTCAGATGCAACAGAAATTTTGCGGATTGATCAATCCGTTCGCGAGATGTGGCAGTTTGGAGATAAGAAACGCTTGAGAAACTCAAAATTTTCGCAGTTCTGATGCTCCACACGAATAACTAGAACGGCCTAGGGGAAAAGTGCGCACACCGTTGTAATCGGGCGAGTTTCTACTTTCAGATGCAACAGAAATTATGCGGATTGGTCAATCCGTTCGCGAGATATGGCCGTTTGGATGTAAGAAACGCTTGAGAAACTCAAAATTTTCGCAGTTCTGATGCTCGAAACGAATAACTGGAACGGCCTAGGGGAAAACTACACATACCGTTGTAATCGGGCGAGTTTCTACTTTCAGATGCAACAGAAATTTTGCGGATTGGTCGATCCGTTCGCGAGATGTGGCAGTTTGGAGGTAAGAAACGCTTGAGAAACTCAAAATTTTCGCAGTTCTGATGCTCGAAACGAATAACTGGAACGGCCTAGGGGAAAACTACACACACCGTTGTAATCGGGCGAGTTTCTACTTTCAGATGCTACAGAAATTTTGTAGATTGGTCAATCCGTTCGCGAGATGCGGCTGTTTGGAGGTAAGAAACGCTTGAGAAACTCAAAATTTTCGCAGTTCTGATGCTCGAAACGAATAACTAGAACCGCCTAGGGGAAAAGTGCGCATACCGTTGTAATCGGGCGAGTTTCTACTTTCAGATGCAACAGAAATTTTGCGGATTGATCAATCCGTTCGCGAGATATGGCAGTTTGGAGATAAGAAACGCTTGAGAAACTCAAAATTTTCGCAGTTCTGATGCTCGAAACGAATGACTAGAACGGCCTAGGGGAGAAGTACGCACACCGTTGTAATCGGGCGAGTTTCTACTTTCAGATGCAACAGAAATTTTGCGGATTGGTCAATCCGTTCCCGAGATATGGCAGTTTGGAGGTAAGAAACGCTTGAGAAACTCAAAATTTTCGCAGTTCTGATGCTCGAAACGAATAACTAGAACGGCCTAGGGGAAAACTACAGCTACCGTTGTAATCGGGCGAGTTTCTACTTTCAGATGCAACAGAAATTTTGCGGATTGGTCAATCCCTTCGCGAGATATGGCAGTTTGGAGGTATGAAACGCTTGAGAAACTCAAAATTTTCGCAATTCTGATGCTCGAAACGAATAACTAGAACCGCCTAGGGGAAAAGTGCGCATACCGTTGTAATCGGGCGAGTTTCTACTTTCAGATGCAACAGAAATTTTGCGGATTGATCAATCCGTTCGCGAGATATGGCAGTTTGGAGATAAGAAACGCTTGAGAAACTCAAAATTTTCGCGGTTCTGATGCTCGAAACGAATAACTGGAACGGTCTAGGGGAAAACTACACATACCGTTGTAATCGGGCGAGTTTCTACTTTCAAATGCAACAGAAATTTTGCGGATTGGTCGATCCGTTCGCGAGATGTGGCAGTTTGGAATTAAGAAACGCTTGAGAAACTCAAAATTTTCACAGTTCTGATGCTCGAAAGGAATAACTAGAACGGCCTAGGGGAAAACTACACCTACCGTTGTAATCGGGCGAGTTTCTACTTTCAGATGCAACAGAAATTTTGCGGATTGGTCAATCCCTTCGCGAGATATGGCAGTTTGGAGGTATGAAACGCTTGAGAAACACAAAATTTTCGCAGTTCTGATGCTCGAAACGAATAACTATAACCGCCTAGGGGAAAAGTGCGCAAACCGTTGTAATCGGGCGAGTTTCTACTTTCAGATGCAACAGAAATTTTGCGGATTGATCAATCCGTTCGCGAGATATGGCAGTTTGGAGATAAGAAACGCTTGAGAAACTCAAATTTTTCGCGGTTCTGATGCTCGAAACGAATAACTGGAACGGTCTAGGGGAAAACTACACATACCGTTGTAATCGGGCGAGTTTCTACTTTCAAATGCAACAGAAATTTTGCGGATTGGTCGATCCGTTCGCGAGATGTGGCAGTTTGGAATTAAGAAACGCTTGAGAAACTCAAAATTTTCGCAGTTCTGATGCTCGAAAGGAATAACTAGAACGGCCTAGGGGAAAACTACACCTACCGTTGTAATCGGGCGAGTTTCTACTTTCAGATGCAACAGAAATTTTGCGGATTGGTCAATCCCTTCGCGAGATATGGCAGTTTGGAGGTATGAAACGCTTGAGAAACTCAAAATTTTCGCAGTTCTGATGCTCGAAACGAATAACTATAACCGCCTAGGGGAAAAGTGCGCAAACCGTTGTAATCGGGCGAGTTTCTATTTTCAGATGCAACAGAAATTTTGCGGATTGATCAATCCGTTCGCGAGATGTGGAAGTTTGGAGATAAGAAACGCTTGAGAAACTCAAAATTTTCGCAGTTCTGATGCTCCACACGAATAACTAGAACGGCCTAGGGGAAAAGTGCGCACACCGTTGTAATCGGGCGGGTTTCTACTTTCAGATTCAACAGAAATTATGCGGATTGGTCAATCCGTTCGCGAGATATGGCCGTTTGGATGTAAGAAACGCTTGAGAAACTCAAAATTTTCGCAGTTCTGATGCTCGAAACGAATAACTGGAACCGCCTAGGGGAAAAGTGCGCATACCGTTGTAATCGGGCGAGTTTCTACTTTCAGATGCAACAGAAATTTTGCGGATTGATCAATCCGTTAGCGAGATATGGCAGTTTGGAGATAAGAAACGCTTGAGAAACTCAAAATTTTCGCGGTTCTGATGCTCGAAACGAATAACTGGAACGGTCTAGGGGAAAACTACACATACCGTTGTAATCGGGCGAGTTTCTACTTTCAGATGCAACAGAAATTTTGCGGATTGATCAATCCGTTCGCGAGATGTGGCAGTTTGGAGATAAGAAACGCTTGAGAAACTCAAAATTTTCGCAGTTCTGATGCTCGAAACGAATAACTAGAACCGCCTAGGGGAAAAGTGCGCATACCGTTGTAATCGGGCGAGTTTCTACTTTCAGATGCAACAGAAATTTTGCGGATTGATCAATCCGTTCGCGAGATATGGCAGTTTGGAGATAAGAAACGCTTGAGAAACTCAAAATTTTCGCAGTTCTGATGCTCGAAACGAATGACTAGAACGGCCTAGGGGAGAAGTACGCACACCGTTGTAATCGGGCGAGTTTCTACTTTCAGATGCAACAGAAATTTTGCGGATTGGTCAATCCGTTCCCGAGATATGGCAGTTTGGAGGTAAGAAACGCTTGAGAAACTCAAAATTTTCGCAATTCTGATGCTCGAGACGAATAACTAGAACGGCCTAGGGGCAAAGTGCGCATACCGTTGTAATCGGGCGAGTTTCTACTTTCAGACGCAACAGAAATTTTGCGGATTGATCAATCCGTTCGCGAGATATGGCAGTTTGGAGATAAGAAACGCTTGAGAAACTCAAAATTTTCGCGGTTCTGATGCTCGAAACGAATAACTGGAACGGTCTAGGGGAAAACTACACATACCGTTGTAATCGGGCGAGTTTCTACTTTCAGATGCAACAGAAATTTTGCGGATTGGTCGATCCGTTCGCGAGATGTGGCAGTTTGGAATTAAGAAACGCTTGAGAAACTCAAAATTTTCGCAGTTCTGATGCTCGAAAGGAATAACTAGAACGGCCTAGGGGAAAACTACACATACCGTTGTAATCGGGCGAGTTTCTACTTTCAGATGCAACAGAAATTTTGCGGATTGGTCAATCCCTTCGCGAGATATGGCAGTTTGGAGGTATGAAACGCTTGAGAAACTAAAAATTTTCGCAGTTCTGATGCTCGAAACGAATAACTAGAACCGCCTAGGGGAAAAGTGCGCATACCGTTGTAATCGGGCGAGTTTCTACTTTCAGATGCAACAGAAATTTTGCGGATTGATCAATCCGTTCGCGAGATATGGCAGTTTGGAGATAAGAAACGCTTGAGAAACTCAAAATTTTCGCAGTTCTGATGCTCGAAACGAAAGACTAGAACGGCCTAGGGGAGAAGTACGCATACCGTTGTAATCGGACGAGATTCTACTTTCAGATGCAACAGAAATTATGCGGATTGGTCAATCCGTTCGCGAGATATGGCACTTTGGAGGTAAGAAACGCTTGAGAAACTCAAAATTTTCGCAGTTCTGATGCTCGAAACGAATGACTAGAACGGCCTAGGGGAGAAGTACGCACACCGTTGTAATCGGGCGAGTTTCTACTTTCAGATGCAACAGAAATTTTGCGGATTGGTCAATCCGTTCCCGAGATATGGCAGTTTGGAGGTAAGAAACGCTTGAGAAACTCAAAATTTTCGCAGTTCTGATGCTCGAGACGAATAACTAGACCGGCCTAGGGGCAAAGTGCGCATACCGTTGTAATCGGGCGAGTTTCTACTTTCAGACGCAACAGAAATTTTGCGGATTGGTCGATCCGTTCGCGAGATGTGGCAGATTGGAAGTAAGAAACGCTTGAGAAACTCAAAATTTTCGCAGTTCTGATGCTCGAAAGGAATAACTAGAACGGCCTAGGGGAAAACTACACCTACCGTTGTAATCGGGCGAGTTTCTACTTTCAGATGCAACAGAAATTTTGCGGATTGGTCAATCCCTTCGCGAGATATGGCAGTTTGGAGGTATGAAACGCTTGAGAAACTCAAAATTTTCGCAGTTCTGATGCTCGAAACGAATAACTAGAACCGCCTAGGGGAAAAGTGCGCACACCGTTGTAAGCGGGCGAGATTCTACTTTCAGATGCAACAGAAATTTTGCGGATTGATCAATCCGTTCGCGAGATATGGCAGTTTGGAGATAAGAAACGCTTGAGAAACTCAAAATTTTCGCAGTTCTGATGCTCGAAACGAATGACTAGAACGGCCTAGGGGAGAAGTACGCATACCGTTGTAATCGGACGAGTTTCTACATTCAGATGCAACAGAAATTATGCGGATTGATCAATCCGTTCGCGAGATATGGCAGTTTGGAGATAAGAAACGCTTGAGAAACTCAAAATTTTCGCAGTTCTGGTGCTCGAAACGAATGACTAGAACGGCCTAGGGGAAAAGAGCGCATACCGTTGTAATCGGGCGAGTTTCTACTTTCAGATGCAACAGAAATTATGCGGATTGGTCTATCCGTTCGCGAGATATGGCAGTTTGGAGGTAAGAAACGCTTGAGAAACTCAAAATTTTCGCAGTTCTGATGCTCGAAACGAATAACTGGAACGGCCTAGGGGAAAACTACACATACCGTTGTAATCGGGCGAGTCTCTACTTCAGATGCAACAGTAATTTTGCGGATTGGTCAATCCGTTCGCGAGATATGGCAGTTTGGAGGTAAGAAACGCTAGAGAAACTCAAAATTTTGGCAGTTCTGATGCTCGAAACGAATAACTGGAACGGCCTAGGGGAAAACTACACATACCATTGTAATCGGGCGAGTTTCTACTTTCAGATGCAACAGAAATTTTGCGGATTGGTCAATCCGTTCGCGAGATATGGCAGTTTGGAGGTAAGAAACGCTTGAGAAACTCAAAATTTTCGCAGTTCTGATGCTCGAAACGAATAACTGGAACGGCCTAGGGGAAAACTACACATACGATTGTAATCGGGCGAGTTTCTACTTTCAGATGCAACAGAAATTTTGCGGATTGGTCGATCCGTTCGCGAGATGTGGCAGTTTGGAATTAAGAAACGCTTGAGAAACTCAAAATTTTCGCAGTTCTGATGCTCGAAATGAATAACTAGAACGGCCTAGGGGAAAACTACACCTACCGTTGTAATCGGGCGAGTTTCTACTTTCAGATGCAACAGAAATTTTGCGGATTGGTCAATCCCTTCGCGAGATATGGCAGTTTGGAGGTATGAAACGCTTGAGAAACTCAAAATTTTCGCAGTTCTGATGCTCGAAACGAATAACTATAACCGCCTAGGGGAAAAGTGCGCATACCGTTGTAATCGGGCGAGTTTCTACTTTCAGATGCAACAGAAATTTTGCGGATTGATCAATCCGTTCGCGAGATGTGGCAGTTTGGAGATAAGAAACGCTTGAGAAACTCAACATTTTCGCAGTTCTGATGCTCGAAACGAATAACTAGAACCGCCTAGGGGAAAAGTGCGCATACCGTTGAAATCGGGCGAGTTTCTACTTTCAGATGCAACAGAAATTTTGCGGATTGATCAATCCGTTCGCGAGATATGGCAGTTTGGAGATAAGAAACGCTTGAGAAACTCAAAATTTTCGCGGTTCTGATGCTCGAAACGAATAACTGGAACGGTCTAGGGGAAAACTACACATACCGTTGTAATCGGGCGAGTTTCTACTTTCAGATGCAACAGAAATTTTGCGGATTGGTCGATCCGTTCGCGAGATGTGGCAGTTTGGAATTAAGAAACGCTTGAGAAACTCAAAATTTTCGCAGTTCTGATGCTCGAAAGGAATAACTAGAACGGCCTAGTGGAAAACTACACCTACCGTTGTAATCGGGCGAGTTTCTACTTTCAGATGCAACAGAAATTTTGCGGATTGGTCAATCCCTTCGCGAGATATGGCAGTTTGGATGTATGAAACGCTTGAGAAACTCAAAATTTTCGCAGTTCTGATGCTCGAAACGAATAACTAGAACCGCCTAGGGGAAAAGTGCGCATACCGTTGTAATCGGGCGAGTTTCTACTTTCAGATGCAACAGAAATTTTGCGGATTGATCAATCCGTTCGCGAGATATGGCAGTTTGGAGATAAGAAACGCTTGAGAAACTCAAAATTTTCGCAGTTCTGATGCTCGAAACGAATAACTGGAACGGCCTAGGGGAAAACTACACATACGATTGTAATCGGGCGAGTTTCTACTTTCAGATGCAACAGAAATTATGCGGATTGATCAATCCGTTCGCGAGATATGGCAGTTTGGAGATAAGAAACGCTTGAGAAACTCAAAATTTTCGCAGTTCTGGTGCTCGAAACGAATGACTAGAACGGCCAAGGGGAGAAGTACGCATACCGTTGTAATCGGGCGAGTCTCTACTTCAGATGCAACAGTAATTTTGCGGATTGGTCAATCCGTTCGCGAGATATGGCAGTTTGGAGGTAAGAAACGCTTGAGAAACTCAAAATTTTGGCAGTTCTGATGATCGAAACGAATAACTGGAACGGCCTAGGGGAAAACTACACATACGATTGTAATCGGGCGAGTTTCTACTTTCAGATGCAACAGAAATTTTGCGGATTGGTCGATCCGTTCGCGAGATGTGGCAGTTTGGAATTAAGAAACGCTTGAGAAACTCAAAATTTTCGCAGTTCTGATGCTCGAAAGGAATAACTAGAACGGACTAGGGGAAAACTACACCTACCGTTGTAATCGGGCGAGTTTCTACTTTCAGATGCAACAGAAATTTTGCGGATTGGTCAATCCCTTCGCGAGATATGGCAGTTTGGAGGTATGAAACGCTTGAGAAACTCAAAATTTTCGCAGTTCTGATGCTCGAAACGAATAACTATAACCGCCTAGGGGAAAAGTGCGCATACCGTTGTAATCGGGCGAGTTTCTACTTTCAGATGCAACAGAAATTTTGCGGATTGATCAATCCGTTCGCGAGATGTGGCAGTTTGGAGATAAGAAACGCTTGAGAAACTCAAAATTTTCGCAGTTCTGATGCTCCACACGAATAACTAGAACGGCCTAGGGGAAAAGTGCGCATACCGTTGTAATCGGGCGAGTTTCTACTTTCAGATGCAACAGAAATTTTGCGGATTGGTCGATCCGTTCGCGAGATGTGGCAGTTTGGAGGTAAGAAACGCTTGAGAAACTCAAAATTTTCGCAGTTCTGATGCTCGAAACGAATAACTGGAACGGCCTAGGGGAAAACTACACATACCGTTGTAATCGGGCGAGTTTCTACTTTCAGATGCAACAGAAATTTTGTAGCTTGGTCAATCCGTTCGCGAGATGTGGCTGTTTGGAGGTAAGAAACGCTTGAGAAACTCAAAATTTTCGCAGTTCTGATGCTCGAAACGAATAACTAGAACCGCCTAGGGGAAAAGTGCGCATACCGTTGTAAGCGGGCGAGTTTCTACTTTCAGATGCAACAGAAATTTTGCGGATTGATCAATCCGTTCGCGAGATATGGCAGTTTGGAGATAAGAAACGCTTGAGAAACTCAAAATTTTCGCAGTTCTGATGCTCGAAACGAATGACTAGAACGGCCTAGGGGAGAAGTACGCATACCGTTGTAATCGGACGAGTTTCTACTTTCAGATGCAACAGAAATTATGCGGATTGATCAATCCGTTCGCGAGATATGGCAGTTTGGAGATAAGAAACGCTTGAGAAACTCAAAATTTTCGCAGTTCTGGTGCTCGAAACGAATGACTAGAACGGCCAAGGGGAAAACTACACCTACCGTTGTAATCGGGCGAGTTTCTACTTTCAGATGCAACAGAAATTTTGCGGATTGGTCGATCCGTTCGCGAGATGTGGCAGTTTGGAATTAAGAAACGCTTGAGAAACTCAAAATTTTCGCAGTTCTGATGCTCGAAAGGAATAACTAGAACGGACTAGGGGAAAACTACACCTACCGTTGTAATCGGGCGAGTTTCTACTTTCAGATGCAACAGAAATTTTGCGGATTGGTCAATCCCTTCGCGAGATATGGCAGTTTGGAGGTATGAAACGCTTGAGAAACTCAAAATTTTCGCAGTTCTGATGCTCGAAACGAATAACTATAACCGCCTAGGGGAAAAGTGCGCATACCGTTGTAATCGGGCGAGTTTCTACTTTCAGATGCAACAGAAATTTTGCGGATTGATCAATCCGTTCGCGAGATGTGGCAGTTTGGAGATAAGAAACGCTTGAGAAACTCAAAATTTTCGCAGTTCTGATGCTCCACACAAATAACTAGAACGGCCTAGGGGAAAAGTGCGCATACCGTTGTAATCGGGCGAGTTTCTACTTTCAGATGCAACAGAAATTTTGCGGATTGGTCGATCCGTTCGCGAGATGTGGCAGTTTGGAGGTAAGAAACGCTTGAGAAACTCAAAATTTTCGCAGTTCTGATGCTCGAAACGAATAACTGGAACGGCCTAGGGGAAAACTACACATACCGTTGTAATCGGGCGAGTTTCTACTTTCAGATGCAACAGAAATTTTGTAGCTTGGTCAATCCGTTCGCGAGATGTGGCTGTTTGGAGGTAAGAAACGCTTGAGAAACTCAAAATTTTCGCAGTTCTGATGCTCGAAACGAATAACTAGAACCGCCTAGGGGAAAAGTGCGCATACCGTTGTAATCGGGCGAGTTTCTACTTTCAGATGCAACAGAAATTTTGCGGATTGGTCGATCCGTTCGCGAGATGTGGCAGTTTGGAGGTAAGAAACGCTTGAAAAACTCAAAATTTTCGCAGTTCTGATGCTCGAAACGAATAACTGGAACGGCCTAGGGGAAAACTACACATACCGTTGTAATCGGGCGAGTTTCTACTTTCAGATGCAACAGAAATTTTGTAGATTGGTCAATCCGTTCGCGAGATGTGGCTGTTTGGAGGTAAGAAACGCTTGAGAAACTCAAAATTTTCGCAGTTCTGATGCTCGAAACGAATAACTAGAACCGCCTAGGGGAAAAGTGCGCATACCGTTGTAATCGGGCGAGTTTCTACTTTCAGATGCAACAGAAATTTTGCGGATTGATCAATCCGTTCGCGAGATATGGCAGTTTGGAGATAAGAAACGCTTGAGAAACTCAAAATTTTCGCGGTTCTGATGCTCGAAACGAATAACTGGAACGGTCTAGGGGAAAACTACACATACCGTTGTAATCGGGCGAGTTTCTACTTTCAGATGCAACAGAAATTTTGCGGATTGGTCGATCCGTTCGCGAGATGTGGCAGTTTGGAATTAAGAAACGCTTGAGAAACTCAAAATTTTCGCAGTTCTGATGCTCGAAAGGAATAACTAGAACGGCCTAGGGGAAAACTACACCTACCGTTGTAATCGGGCGAGTTTCTACTTTCAGATGCAACAGAAATTTTGCGGATTGGTCGATCCGTTCGCGAGATGTGGCAGTTTGGAATTAAGAAACGCTTGAGAAACTCAAAATTTTCGCAGTTCTGATGCTCGAAACGAATAACTAGAACCGCCTAGGGGAAAAGTGCGCATACCGTTGTAATCGGGCGAGTTTCTACTTTCAGATGCAACAGAAATTTTGCGGATTGATCAATCCGTTCGCGAGATATGGCAGTTTGGAGATAAGAAACGCTTGAGAAACTCAAAATTTTCGCGGTTCTGATGCTCGAAACGAATAACTAGAACCGCCTAGGGGAAAAGTGCGCATACCGTTGTAATCGGGCGAGTTTCTACTTTCAGATGCAACAGAAATTTTGCGGATTGATCAATCCGTTCGCGAGATATGGCAGTTTGGAGATAAGAAACGCTTGAGAAACTCAAAATTTTCGCAGTTCTGATGCTCGAAACGAATGACTAGAACGGCCTAGGGGAGAAGTACGCACACCGTTGTAATCGGGCGAGTTTCTACTTTCAGATGCAACAGAAATTTTGCGGATTGGTCAATCCGTTCCCGAGATATGGCAGTTTGGAGGTAAGAAACGCTTGAGAAACTCAAAATTTTCGCAATTCTGATGCTCGAGACGAATAACTAGAACGGCCTAGGGGCAAAGTGCGCATACCGTTGTAATCGGGCGAGTTTCTACTTTCAGACGCAACAGAAATTTTGCGGATTGATCAATCCGTTCGCGAGATATGGCAGTTTGGAGATAAGAAACGCTTGAGAAACTCAAAATTTTCGCGGTTCTGATGCTCGAAACGAATAACTGGAACGGTCTAGGGGAAAACTACACATACCGTTGTAATCGGGCGAGTTTCTACTTTCAGATGCAACAGAAATTTTGCGGATTGGTCGATCCGTTCGCGAGATGTGGCAGTTTGGAATTAAGAAACGCTTGAGAAACTCAAAATTTTCGCAGTTCTGATGCTCGAAAGGAATAACTAGAACGGCCTAGGGGAAAACTACACATACCGTTGTAATCGGGCGAGTTTCTACTTTCAGATGCAACAGAAATTTTGCGGATTGGTCAATCCCTTCGCGAGATATGGCAGTTTGGAGGTATGAAACGCTTGAGAAACTAAAAATTTTCGCAGTTCTGATGCTCGAAACGAATGACTAGAACGGCCTAGGGGAGAAGTACGCACACCGTTGTAATCGGGCGAGTTTCTACTTTCAGATGCAACAGAAATTTTGCGGATTGGTCAATCCGTTCCCGAGATATGGCAGTTTGGAGGTAAGAAACGCTTGAGAAACTCAAAATTTTCGCAGTTCTGATGCTCGAGACGAATAACTAGACCGGCCTAGGGGCAAAGTGCGCATACCGTTGTAATCGGGCGAGTTTCTACTTTCAGACGCAACAGAAATTTTGCGGATTGTTCGATCCGTTCGCGAGATGTGGCAGATTGGAAGTAAGAAACGCTTGAGAAACTCAAAATTTTCGCAGTTCTGATGCTCGAAAGGAATAACTAGAACGGCCTAGGGGAAAACTACACCTACCGTTGTAATCGGGCGAGTTTCTACTTTCAGATGCAACAGAAATTTTGCGGATTGGTCAATCCCTTCGCGAGATATGGCAGTTTGGAGGTATGAAACGCTTGAGAAACTCAAAATTTTCGCAGTTCTGATGCTCGAAACGAATAACTAGAACCGCCTAGGGGAAAAGTGCGCACACCGTTGTAAGCGGGCGAGATTCTACTTTCAGATGCAACAGAAATTTTGCGGATTGATCAATCCGTTCGCGAGATATGGCAGTTTGGAGATAAGAAACGCTTGAGAAACTCAAAATTTTCGCAGTTCTGATGCTCGAAACGAATGACTAGAACGGCCTAGGGGAGAAGTACGCATACCGTTGTAATCGGACGAGTTTCTACATTCAGATGCAACAGAAATTATGCGGATTGATCAATCCGTTCGCGAGATATGGCAGTTTGGAGATAAGAAACGCTTGAGAAACTCAAAATTTTCGCAGTTCTGGTGCTCGAAACGAATGACTAGAACGGCCTAGGGGAAAAGAGCGCATACCGTTGTAATCGGGCGAGTTTCTACTTTCAGATGCAACAGAAATTATGCGGATTGGTCTATCCGTTCGCGAGATATGGCAGTTTGGAGGTAAGAAACGCTTGAGAAACTCAAAATTTTCGCAGTTCTGATGCTCGAAACGAATAACTGGAACGGCCTAGGGGAAAACTACACATACCGTTGTAATCGGGCGAGTCTCTACTTCAGATGCAACAGTAATTTTGCGGATTGGTCAATCCGTTCGCGAGATATGGCAGTTTGGAGGTAAGAAACGCTAGAGAAACTCAAAATTTTGGCAGTTCTGATGCTCGAAACGAATAACTGGAACGGCCTAGGGGAAAACTACACATACCATTGTAATCGGGCGAGTTTCTACTTTCAGATGCAACAGAAATTTTGCGGATTGGTCAATCCGTTCGCGAGATATGGCAGTTTGGAGGTAAGAAACGCTTGAGAAACTCAAAATTTTCGCAGTTCTGATGCTCGAAACGAATAACTGGAACGGCCTAGGGGAAAACTACACATACGATTGTAATCGGGCGAGTTTCTACTTTCAGATGCAACAGAAATTTTGCGGATTGGTCGATCCGTTCGCGAGATGTGGCAGTTTGGAATTAAGAAACGCTTGAGAAACTCAAAATTTTCGCAGTTCTGATGCTCGAAATGAATAACTAGAACGGCCTAGGGGAAAACTACACCTACCGTTGTAATCGGGCGAGTTTCTACTTTCAGATGCAACAGAAATTTTGCGGATTGGTCAATCCCTTCGCGAGATATGGCAGTTTGGAGGTATGAAACGCTTGAGAAACTCAAAATTTTCGCAGTTCTGATGCTCGAAACGAATAACTATAACCGCCTAGGGGAAAAGTGCGCATACCGTTGTAATCGGGCGAGTTTCTACTTTCAGATGCAACAGAAATTTTGCGGATTGATCAATCCGTTCGCGAGATGTGGCAGTTTGGAGATAAGAAACGCTTGAGAAACTCAACATTTTCGCAGTTCTGATGCTCGAAACGAATAACTAGAACCGCCTAGGGGAAAAGTGCGCATACCGTTGAAATCGGGCGAGTTTCTACTTTCAGATGCAACAGAAATTTTGCGGATTGATCAATCCGTTCGCGAGATATGGCAGTTTGGAGATAAGAAACGCTGAGAAACTCAAAATTTCGCGGTTCTGATGCTCGAAACGAATAACTGGAACGGTCTAGGGGAAAACTACACATACCGTTGTAATCGGGCGAGTTTCTACTTTCAGATGCAACAGAAATTTTGCGGATGGTCGATCCGTTCGCGAGATGTGGCAGTTTGGAATTAAGAAACGCTTGAGAAACTCAAAATTTTCGCAGTTCTGATGCTCGAAAGGAATAACTAGAACGGCCTAGTGGAAAACTACACCTACCGTTGTAATCGGGCGAGTTTCTACTTTCAGATGCAACAGAAATTTTGCGGATTGGTCAATCCCTTCGCGAGATATGGCAGTTTGGATGTATGAAACGCTTGAGAAACTCAAAATTTTCGCAGTTCTGATGCTCGAAACGAATAACTAGACCGCCTAGGGGAAAAAGTGCGCATACCGTTGTAATCGGGCGAGTTTCTACTTCAGATGCAACAGAAATTTTGCGGATTGATCAATCCGTTCGCGAGATATGGCAGTTTGGAGATAAGAAACGCTTGAGAAACTCAAAATTTTCGCAGTTCTGATGCTCGAAACGAATAACTGGAACGGCCTAGGGGAAAACTACACATACGATTGTAATCGGGCGAGTTTCTACTTTCAGATGCAACAGAAATTATGCGGATTGATCAATCCGTTCGCGAGATATGGCAGTTTGGAGATAAGAAACGCTTGAGAAACTCAAAATTTTCGCAGTTCTGGTGCTCGAAACGAATGACTGGAACGGCCAAGGGAGAAGTACGCATACCGTTGTAATCGGGCGAGTCTCTACTTCAGATGCAACAGTAATTTGCGGATTGGTCAATCCGTTCGCGAGATATGGCAGTTTGGAGGTAAGAAACGCTTGAGAAACTCAAAATTTTGGCAGTTCTGATGATCGAAACGAATAACTGGAACGGCCTAGGGGAAAACTACACATACGATTGTAATCGGGCGAGTTTCTACTTTCAGATGCACCAGAAATTTTGCGGATTGGTCGATCCGTTCGCGAGATGTGGCAGTTTGGAATTAAGAAACGCTTGAGACACTCAAAATTTTCGCAGTTCTGATGCTCGAAAGGAATAACTAGAACGGACTAGGGAAAACTACACCTACCGTTGTAATCGGGCGAGTTTCTACTTTCAGATGCAACAGAAATTTTGCGGATTGGTCAATCCCTTCGCGAGATATGGCAGTTTGGAGGTATGAAACGCTTGAGAAACTCAAAATTTTCGCAGTTCTGATGCTCGAAACGAATAACTATAACCGCCTAGGGGAAAAGTGCGCAAACCGTTGTAATCGGGCGAGTTTCTACTTTCAGATGCAACAGAAATTTTGCGGATTGATCAATCCGTTCGCGAGATGTGGCAGTTGGAGATAAGAAACGCTGAGAAACTCAAATTTTCGCAGTTCTGATGCTCCACACGAATAACTAGAACGGCCTAGGGGAAAAGTGCGCATACCGTTGTAATCGGGCGAGTTTCTACTTTCAGATGCAACAGAAATTTTGCGGATTGGTCGATCCGTTCGCGAGATGTGGCAGTTTGGAGGTAAGAAACGCTTGAGAAACTCAAAATTTTCGCAGTTCTGATGCTCGAAACGAATAACTGGAACGGCCTAGGGGAAAACTACACATACCGTTGTAATCGGGCGAGTTTCTACTTCAGATGACAACAGAAATTTTGTAGCTTGGTCAATCCGTTCGCGAGATGTGGCTGTTTGGAGGTAAGAAACGCTGAGAAACTCAAAATTTTCGCAGTTCTGATGCTCGAAACGAATAACTAGAACCGCCTAGGGAAAAGTGCGCATACCGTTGTAAGCGGGCGAGTTTCTACTTTCAGATGCAACAGAAATTTTGCGGATTGATCAATCGTTCGCGAGATATGGCAGTTTGAGATAAGAAACGCTTGAGAACTCAAAATTTTCGCAGTTCTGATGTTCTGATGCTCGAAACGAATGACTAGAACGGCCTAGGGGAGAAGTACGCATACCGTTGTAATCGGACGAGTTTCTACTTTCAGATGCAACAGAAATTATGCGGATTGATCAATCCGTTCGCGAGATATGGCAGTTTGGAGATAAGAAACGCTTGAGAAACTCAAAATTTTCGCAGTTCTGGTGCTCGAAACGAATGACTAGAACGGCCAAGGGGAAAACTACACCTACCGTTGTAATCGGGCGAGTTTCTACTTTCAGATGCAACAGAAATTTTGCGGATTGGTCGATCCGTTCGCGAGATGTGGCAGTTTGGAATTAAGAAACGCTTGAGAAACTCAAAATTTTCGCAGTTCTGATGCTCGAAAGGAATAACTAGAACGGACTAGGGGAAAACTACACCTACCGTTGTAATCGGGCGAGTTTCTACTTTCAGATGCAACAGAAATTTTGCGGATTGGTCAATCCCTTCGCGAGATATGGCAGTTTGGAGGTATGAAACGCTTGAGAAACTCAAAATTTTCGCAGTTCTGATGCTCGAAACGAATAACTATAACCGCCTAGGGGAAAAGTGCGCATACCGTTGTAATCGGGCGAGTTTCTACTTTCAGATGCAACAGAAATTTTGCGGATTGATCAATCCGTTCGCGAGATGTGGCAGTTTGGAGATAAGAAACGCTTGAGAAACTCAAAATTTTCGCAGTTCTGATGCTCCACACAAATAACTAGAACGGCCTAGGGGAAAAGTGCGCATACCGTTGTAATCGGGCGAGTTTCTACTTTCAGATGCAACAGAAATTTTGCGGATTGGTCGATCCGTTCGCGAGATGTGGCAGTTTGGAGGTAAGAAACGCTTGAGAAACTCAAAATTTTCGCAGTTCTGATGCTCGAAACGAATAACTGGAACGGCCTAGGGGAAAACTACACATACCGTTGTAATCGGGCGAGTTTCTACTTTCAGATGCAACAGAAATTTTGTAGCTTGGTCAATCCGTTCGCGAGATGTGGCTGTTTGGAGGTAAGAAACGCTTGAGAAACTCAAAATTTTCGCAGTTCTGATGCTCGAAACGAATAACTAGAACCGCCTAGGGGAAAAGTGCGCATACCGTTGTAATCGGGCGAGTTTCTACTTTCAGATGCAACAGAAATTTTGCGGATTGGTCGATCCGTTCGCGAGATGTGGCAGTTTGGAGGTAAGAAACGCTTGAAAAACTCAAAATTTTCGCAGTTCTGATGCTCGAAACGAATAACTGGAACGGCCTAGGGGAAAACTACACATACCGTTGTAATCGGGCGAGTTTCTACTTTCAGATGCAACAGAAATTTTGTAGATTGGTCAATCCGTTCGCGAGATGTGGCTGTTTGGAGGTAAGAAACGCTTGAGAAACTCAAAATTTTCGCAGTTCTGATGCTCGAAACGAATAACTAGAACCGCCTAGGGGAAAAGTGCGCATACCGTTGTAATCGGGCGAGTTTCTACTTTCAGATGCAACAGAAATTTTGCGGATTGATCAATCCGTTCGCGAGATATGGCAGTTTGGAGATAAGAAACGCTTGAGAAACTCAAAATTTCGCGGTTCTGATGCTCGAAACGAATAACTGGAACGGTCTAGGGGAAAACTACACATACCGTTGTAATCGGGCGAGTTTCTACTTTCAGATGCAACAGAAATTTTGCGGATTGGTCGATCCGTTCGCGAGATGTGGCAGTTTGGAATTAAGAAACGCTTGAGAAACTCAAAATTTTCGCAGTTCTGATGCTCGAAAGGAATAACTAGAACGGCCTAGGGGGAAAACTACACCTACCGTTGTAATCGGGCGAGTTTCTACTTTCAGATGCAACAGAAATTTTGCGGATTGGTCAATCCCTTCGCGAGATATGGCAGTTTGGAATTAAGAAACGCTTGAGAAACTCAAAATTTTCGCAGTTCTGATGCTCGAAAGGAATAACTAGAACGGCCTAGGGGAAAACTACACCTACCGTTGTAATCGGGCGAGTTTCTACTTTCAGATGCAAGAGAAATTTTGCGGATTGGTCAATCCCTTCGCGAGATATGGCAGTTTGGAGGTATGAAACGCTTGAGAAACTCAAAATTTTCGCAGTTCTGATGCTCGAAACGAATAACTAGAACCGCCTAGGGGAAAAGTGCGCATACCGTTGTAATCGGGCGAGTTTCTACTTTCAGATGCAACAGAAATTTTGCGGATTGATCAATCCGTTCGCGAGATATGGCAGTTTGGAGATAAGAAACGCTTGAGAAACTCAAAATTTTCGCGGTTCTGATGCTCGAAACGAATAACTGGAACGGTCTAGGGGAAAAGTGCGCATACCGTTGTAAGCGGGCGAGTTTCTACTTTCAGATGCAACAGAAATTTTGCGGATTGATCAATCCGTTCGCGAGATATGGCAGTTTGGAGATAAGAAACGCTTGAGAAACTTAAAATTTTCGCAGTTCTGATGCTCGAAACGAATGACTAGAACGGCCTAGGGGAGAAGTACGCATACCGTTGTAATCGGACGAGTTTCTACTTTCAGATGCAACAGAAATTATGCGGATTGATCAATCCGTTCGCGAGATATGGCAGTTTGGAGATAAGAAACGCTTGAGAAACTCAAAATTTTCGCAGTTCTGGTGCTCGAAACGAATGACTAGAACGGCCAAGGGGAGAAGTACGCATACCGTTGTAATCGGGCGAGTCTCTACTTCAGATGCAACAGTAATTTTGCGGATTGGTCAATCCGTTCGCGAGATATGGCAGTTTGGAGGTAAGAAACGCTTGAGAAACTCAAAATTTTGGCAGTTCTGATGATCGAAACGAATAACTGGAACGGCCTAGGGGAAAACTACACATACCATTGTAATCGGGCGAGTTTCTACTTTCAGATGCAACAGAAATTTTGCGGATTGGTCAATCCGTTCGCGAGATATGGCAGTTTGGAGGTAAGAAACGCTTGAGAAACTCAAAATTTTCGCAGTTCTGATGCTCGAAACGAATAACTGGAACGGCCTAGGGGAAAACTACACATACGATTGTAATCGGGCGAGTTTCTACTTTCAGATGCAACAGAAATTTTGCGGATTGGTCGATCCGTTCGCGAGATGTGGCAGTTTGGAATTAAGAAACGCTTGAGAAACTCAAAATTTTCGCAGTTCTGATGCTCGAAAGGAATAACTAGAACGGACTAGGGGAAAACTACACCTACCGTTGTAATCGGGCGAGTTTCTACTTTCAGATGCAACAGAAATTTTGCGGATTGGTCAATCCCTTCGCGAGATATGGCAGTTTGGAGGTATGAAACGCTTGAGAAACTCAAAATTTTCGCAGTTCTGATGCTCGAAACGAATAACTATAACCGCCTAGGGGAAAAGTGCGCATACCGTTGTAATCGGGCGAGTTTCTACTTTCAGATGCAACAGAAATTTTGCGGATTGATCAATCCGTTCGCGAGATGTGGCAGTTTGGAGATAAGAAACGCTTGAGAAACTCAAAATTTTCGCAGTTCTGATGCTCCACACGAATAACTAGAACGGCCTAGGGGAAAAGTGCGCATACCGTTGTAATCGGGCGAGTTTCTACTTTCAGATGCAACAGAAATTTTGCGGATTGGTCGATCCGTTCGCGAGATGTGGCAGTTTGGAGGTAAGAAACGCTTGAGAAACTCAAAATTTTCGCAGTTCTGATGCTCGAAACGAATAACTGGAACGGCCTAGGGGAAAACTACACATACCGTTGTAATCGGGCGAGTTTCTACTTTCAGATGCAACAGAAATTTTGTAGCTTGGTCAATCCGTTCGCGAGATGTGGCTGTTTGGAGGTAAGAAACGCTTGAGAAACTCAAAATTTTCGCAGTTCTGATGCTCGAAACGAATAACTAGAACCGCCTAGGGGAAAAGTGCGCACACCGTTGTAATCGGGCGAGTTTCTACTTTCAGATGCAACAGAAATTTTGCGGATTGGTCGATCCGTTCGCGAGATGTGGCAGTTTGGAGGTAAGAAACGCTTGAGAAACTCAAAATTTTCGCAGTTCTGATGCTCGAAACGAATAACTGGAACGGCCTAGGGGAAAACTACACATACCGTTGTAATCGGGCGAGTTTCTACTTTCAGATGCAACAGAAATTTTGTAGATTGGTCAATCCGTTCGCGAGATGTGGCTGTTTGGAGGTAAGAAACGCTTGAGAAACTCAAAATTTTCGCAGTTCTGATGCTCGAAACGAATAACTAGAACCGCCTAGGGGAAAAGTGCGCATACCGTTGTAATCGGGCGAGTTTCTACTTTCAGATGCAACAGAAATTTTGCGGATTGATCAATCCGTTCGCGAGATATGGCAGTTTGGAGATAAGAAACGCTTGAGAAACTCAAAATTTTCGCAGTTCTGATGCTCGAAACGAATAACTGGAACGGTCTAGGGGAAAACTACACATACCGTTGTAATCGGGCGAGTTTCTACTTTCAGATGCAACAGAAATTTTGCGGATTGGTCGATCCGTTCGCGAGATGTGGCAGTTTGGAATTAAGAAACGCTTGAGAAACTCAAATTTTCGCAGTTCTGATGCTCGAAAGGAATAACTAGAACGGCCTAGGGGAAAACTACACCTACCGTTGTAATCGGGCGAGTTTCTACTTTCAGATGCAACAGAAATTTTGCGGATTGGTCAATCCCTTCGCGAGATATGGCAGTTTGGAGGTATGAAACGCTTGAGAAACTCAAATTTTCGCAGTTCTGATGCTCGAAACGAATAACTAGAACCGCCTAGGGGAAAAGTGCGCATACCGTTGTAATCGGGCGAGTGTCTACTTTCAGATGCAACAGAAATTTTGCGGATTGATCAATCCGTTCGCGAGATATGGCAGTTTGGAGATAAGAAACGCTTGAGAAACTCAAAATTTTCGCGGTTCTGATGCTCGAAACGAATAACTGGAACGGTCTAGGGGAAAACTACACATACCGTTGTAATCGGGCGAGTTTCTACTTTCAGATGCAACAGAAATTTTGCGGATTGGTCGATCCGTTCGCGAGATGTGGCAGTTTGGAATTAAGAAACGCTTGAGAAACTCAAAATGTTCGCAGTTCTGATGCTCGAAAGGAATAACTAGGACGGCCTAGGGGAAAACTACACCTACCGTTGTAATCGGGCGAGTTTCTACTTTCAGATGCAAGAGAAATTTTGCGGATTGGTCAATCCCTTCGCGAGATATGGCAGTTTGGAGGTATGAAACGCTTGAGAAACTCAAAATTTTCGCAGTTCTGATGCTCGAAAGGAATAACTAGAACGGCCTAGGGGAAAACTACACCTACCGTTGTAATCGGGCGAGTTTCTACTTTCAGATGCAACAGAAATTTTGCGGATTGGTCAATCCCTTCGCGAGATATGGCAGTTTGGAGGTATGAAACGCTTGAGAAACTCAAAATTTTCGCAGTTCTGATGCTCCACACGAATAACTAGAACCGCCTAGGGGAAAAGTGCGCATACCGTTGTAATCGGGCGAGTTTCTACTTTCAGATGCAACAGAAATTTTGCGGATTGATCAATCCGTTCGCGAGATATGGCAGTTTGGAGATAAGAAACGCT
>NW_027480196.1:0-32269 GCF_051014685.1 Ptiloglossa arizonensis | reverse complement strand
TTATACGTTATACGTTATACGTTATACGTTATAGTTATACGTTATACGTTATACGTTATACGTTATACGTTATACGTTATACGTTATACGTTATACGTTATACGTTATACGTTATACGTTATACGCTATACGTTATACGTTATACGTTATACGTTATACGTTATACGTTATACGTTATACGTTATACGTTATACGTTATACGTTATACGTTATACGTTATACGTTATACGTTATACGTTATACGTTATACGTTATACGTTATACGTTATACGTTATACGTTATACGTTATACGTTATACGTTATACGTTATACGTTATACGTTATACGTTATACGTTATACGTTATACGTCATAGGTTATACGTTATACGTTATACGTTATACGTTATACGTTATACGTTATACGTTATACGTTATACGTTATACGTTATACGTTATACGTTATACGTTATACGTTATACGTTATACGTTATACGTTATACGTTATTCGTTATACGTTATACGTTATACGTTATACGTTTTACGTTATTCGTGATAGTTACGTCATAGGTTATACGTTATACGTTATACGTTATACGTTTTACGTTATACGTTATACGGTATACGATATACGTTATGCGTTATAAGTTTTACGTTATTCGTTTATACGTTATACGTTATACGTTATACGTTATACGTTATACGTTATACGTTATACGTTATACGTTATACGTTATACGTTATACGTTATACGTTATACGTTATACGTTATACGTTATTCGTTATTCGTTATACGTTATACGTTATACGTTATACGTTTACGTTATTCGTGATACGTGATACGTTATACGTTATACGTTATACGTTATACGTTATACGTTATACGTTATACGTTATACGTTATACGTTATACGTTATACGTTATACGTTATAACGTTATACGTTATACGTTATACGTCATAGGTTATACGTTATACGTTATACGTTATACGTCATAGGTTATACGTTATACGTTATACGTTATACGTTATACGTTATACGTTATACGTTATACTTATACGTTATACGTTATACGTTATACGTTATACGTTATACGTTATAACGTTATACGTTATACGTTATACGTTATACGTTATACGTTATACGTTATACGTTATACGTTATACGTTATACGTTATACGCTATACGTTATACGTTATACGTTATACGTTATACGTTATACGTTATACGTTATACGTTATACGTTATACGTTATACGTTATACGTTATACGTTATTCGTTATACGTTATACGTTATACGTTATACGTTATACGTTTTACGTTATTCGTGATACGTCATAGGTTATACGTTATACGTTATACGTTATACGTTTTACGTTTTACGTTATACGTTATTCGTTATACGTCATAGGTTATACGTTATCGTTATACGTTATACGTTATACGTTATACGTTATACGTTATACGTTATACGTTATACGTTATACGTTATACGTTATACGTTATACGTTATACGTTATACGTTATACGTTATACGTTATACGTTATACGTTATACGTTATACGTTATACGTTATACGTTATACGTTATACGCTATACGTTATACGTTATACGTTATACGTTATACGTTAATACGTTATACGTTATACGTTATACGGGTATACGTTATACGTTATACGTTATACGTTATACGTTATACGGTATACGTTATACGTTATACGTTATACGTTATACGTTATACGTTATACGTTATACGTTATACGTTATACGTTATACGTTATACGTTATACGTTATACGTTATACGTCATAGGTTATACGTTATACGTTATACGTTATACGTTATACGTTATACGTTATACGTTATACGTTATACGTTAGTTATACGTTATACGTTATACGTTATACGTTATACGTTATACGTTATACGTTATACGTTATACGTTATACGTTATACGTTATTCGTTATACGTTATACGTTATACGTTATACGTTTTACGTTATTCGTGATACGTTATACGTTATACGTTATACGTTATACGTTATACGTTATACGTTATACGTTATACGTTATACGTTATACGTTATACGTTATACGTTATACGTTATACGTTATACGTCATAGGTTATACGTTATACGTTATACGTTATACGTTTTACGTTATACGTTATTCGTTATACGTTATACGTTATACGTTATACGTTATACGTTATACGTAATACGTTATACGTTATACGTTATACGTTATACGTTATACGTTATACGTTATACGTTATACGTTATTCGTTATACGTTATACGTTATACGTTATACGTTTTACGTTATCGTGATACGTTATACGTTATACGTTATACGTTATACGTTATACGTTATACGTTATACGTTATACGTTATACGTTATACGTTATACGTTATACGTTATACGTTATACGTTATACGTCATAGGTTATACGTTATACGTTATACGTATACGTTTTACGTTATACGTTATACGGTATACGATATACGTTATGCGTTATAAGTTTTACGTTATTCGTTATACGTTATACGTTATACGTTATACGTTATACGTTATACGTTACACGTTATACGTTATACGTTATACGTTATACGTTATACGTTATACGTTATACGTTATACGTTATACGTTATACGTTATACGTTATACGTTATACGTTATACGTTATTCGTTATACGTTATACGTTATACGTTATACGTTTACGTTATTCGCGATACGTTATACGTATACGTTATAACGTTATACGTTATACGTTATACGTTATACGTTATACGTTATACGTTATACGTTATACGTTATACGTTATACGTTATACGTATACGTTATACGTCATAGGTTATACGTTATACGTTATACGTTATACGTTTTACGTTATACGTTATTCGTTATACGTTATACGTTATACGTTATACGTTATACGTTATACGTAATACGTTATACGTTATACGTTATACGTTATACGATATACGTTATACGTTATACGTTATACGTTATACGTTACGTTATACGTTATACGTTATACGTTATACGTTATACGTTATACGTTATACGTTATACGTTATACGTTATACGTTATACGGTATACGTTATACGTTATACGTTATACGTTATACGTTATACGGTATACGTTATACGTTATACGTTATACGTTACACGTTATACGTTATACGTTATACGTTATACGTCATACGTTACATGTTATGCGTTATACGTTTTACGTTATTCGTTGTACGTTCTTCGTTACACGTTATACGTTATAGGTTATACGTTATACGTTATACGTTATACGTTATACGTTATACGTTATACGTTATACGTTATACGTTATACGTTATACGTTATACGTTATACGTTATACGTTATTCGTTATACGTTATACGTTATACGTTATTCGTTTTACGTTATTCGTGATACGTTATACGTTATACGTTATACGTTATACGTTATACGTTATACGTTATACGTTATACGTTATACGTCATAGGTTATACGTTATACGTTATACGTTATACGTTTTACGTTATACGTTATTCGTTATACGTCATAGGTTATACGTTATACGTTATACGTTATACGTTATACGTTATACGTATACGTATACGTTATACGTTATACGTTATACGTTATACGTATACGTTATACGTTATACGTTATACGTTATACGTTATACGTTATACGTTATACGTTATACGTATACGTTATACGTTATACGTTATACGTTATACGTTATACGCCTATACGTTATACGTTATACGTTATACGTTATACGTTATACGTTATACGTTATACGTTATACGGTATACGTTATACGTTATACGTTATACGTTATACGTTATACGGTATACGTTATACGTTATACGTTATACGTTATACGTTATACGTTATACGTTATACGTTATACGTTATACGTTATACGTTATACGTTATACGTCATAGGATATACGTTATACGTTATACGTTATACGTTATACGTTATACGTTATACGTTATACGTTATACGTTATACGTTATACGTCATAGGTTATACGTTATACGTTATACGTTATACGTTTTACGTTATTCGTGATACGTTATACATTATACATTATACGTTATACGTTATACGTTATACGTTATACGTTATACGTTATACGTTATACGTTATACGTTATACGTTATACGTTATACGTTATACGTTATACGTTATACGTTATACGTTATACGTTATACGTTATACGTTATACGTTATACGTTATACGTTATACGTTATACGTTATACGTTTTACGTTATTCGTGATACGTTATACGTTATACGTTATACGTTATACGTTATACGTTATACGTTATACGTTATACGTTATACGTTATACGTTATACGTTATACGTTATACGTTTTACGTTATACGTTGTACGTTATACGTTATACGTTATACGTTATACGTTGTACGTTATACGTTATACGTTATACGTTATACATTATACGTTATACGTTATACGTTATACGTTATATGTTATACGTGATACGTTATACGTTACATGTTATGCGTTATACGTTTTACGTTATTCGTTGTACGTTCTTCGTTACACGTTATACGTTATAGGTTATACGTTATACGTTATACGTTATACGTTATACGTTATACGTTATACGTTATACGTTATACGTTATACGTTATACGTTATACGTTATACGTTATACGTCATAGGTTATACGTTATACGTTATACGTTACACGTTATACGTTATACGTTTTACGTTATACGTTATTCGTTATTCGTTATACGTTATACGTTATACGTTATACGTTATACGTAATACGTTATACGTTATACGTTATACGTTATACGTTATACGTTGTACGTTATACGTTATACGGTATACGTTATACGTTATACGGTATACGTTATACGTTATACGTTATACGTTATGCGTTATACGTTATACGTTATACGTTATACGTTATACGTTATACGTTATACGTTATACGTTATACGTTATGCGTTATACGTTATACGTTATACGTTATACGTTATACGTTATACGTTATACGTTATGCGTTATACGTTATACGTTGTACGTTATACGTTATACGTTATACGTTATACGTTATACGTTATACGTTATACGTTATACGTTATACGTTATACGTTATACGTTATACGTTATACGTTATACGTTATACGTTATACGTTATACGTTATACGTTATACGTTATACGTTATACGTTATACGTTATACGTTATACGTAATACGTTATACGTTATACATTATACGTTATACGTTATACGTTGTACGTTATACGTTATACGGTATACGTTATACGTTATACGGTATACGTTATACGTTATACGTTATACGTTATGCGTTATACGTTATACGTTATACGTTATACGTTATACGTTATACGTTATACGTTATGCGTTATACGTTATACGTTATACGTTATACGTTATACGTTATACGTTATACGTTATACGTTATACGTTATACGTTATACGTTATACGTTATACGTTATACGTTATACGTTATTCGTTATACGTTATACGTTATACGTTATACGTTTTACGTTATTCGTGATACGTTATACGTTATACGTTATACGTTATACGTTATACGTTATACGTTATACCTTATACGTTATACGTTATACGTCATAGGTTATACGTTTTACGTTATACGTTATACGTTTTACGTTATACGTTATTCGTTATACGTTATACGTTATACGTTATACGTTATACGTTATACGTTATACGTTATACGTTATACGTTATACGTTTTACGTTATTCGTGATACGTTATACGTTATACGTTATACGTTATACGTTATACGTTATACGTTATTCGTTATACGTTATACGTTATACGTTATACGTTATACGTTTTACGTTATTCGTGATACGTTATACGTTATACGTTATACGTTATACGTTATACGTTATACGTTATACGTTATACGTTATACGTTATACGTTATACGTTATACGTTATACGTTATACGTTATACGTTATACGTTATACTTTATACGTTATACGTTATACGTTATACGTTATACGTTATACGTTATACGTTGTACGTTATACGTAGTACGTTATACGTTGTACGTTATACGTTATACGTTGTACGTTATACGTTATACGTCATAGGTTATACGTTATACGTTATTCTTTATGCGTTATACGTTATACGATATACGTTATACGTTATACGGTATACGATATACGTTATGCGTTATACGTTTTACGTTATTCGTTATACGTTATACGTTATACGTTATACGTTATACGTTTTACGTTATACGTTATACGTTATACGTTATACGTTATACGGTATACGTTATACGTTATACGTTATACGTTATACGTTATTCGTTATACGTTATACGTTATACGTTATACGTTATACGTTATACGTTATACGTTATACGTTATACGTTATACGTTATACGTTATACGTTATACGTTATACGTCATAGGTTATACGTTATACGTTATACGTTATACGTTATACGTTTTACGTTATACGTTATACGTTATACGTTATACGTTATACGTTATACGGTATACGTTATACGTTATACGTTATACGTTATACGTTATACGTTATACGTTATACGGTATACGTTATACGTTATACGTTATACGTTATACGTTATACGGTATACGATATACGTTATGCGTTATAAGTTTTACGTTATTCGTTATACGTTATACGTTATACGTTATACGTTATACGTTATACGTTATACGTTATACGTTATACGTTATACGTTATACGTTATACGTTATACGTTATACGTTATACGTTATACGTTATACGTTATACGTTATACGTCATAGGTTATACGTTATACGTTATACGTTATACGTTTTACGTTATACGTTATACGTTATACGTTATACGTTATACGGTATACGTTATACGTTATACGTTATACGTTATACGTTATTCGTTATACGTTATACGTTATACGTTATACGTTATACGTTATACGTTATACGTTATACGTTATACGTTATACGTTATTCGTTATGCGTTATACGTTATACGTTATACGTTATACGTTATACGTTATACGTTATACGTTATACGTTATACGTTATACGTTATACGTTATACGTTATACGTTATACGTTATACGTTATACGTTATACGTTATACGTTATTCGTTATACGTTATACGTTATACGTTATACGTTTTACGTTATTCGTGATACGTTATACGTTATACGTTATACGTTATACGTTATACGTTATACGTTATACGTTATACGTTATACGTTATACGTCATAGGTTATACGTTTTACGTTATACGTTATACGTTTTACGTTATACGTTATTCGTTATACGTTATACGTTATACGTTATACGTTATACGTTATACGTTATACGTTATACGTTATACGTTATACGTTTTACGTTATTCGTGATACGTTATACGTTATACGTTATACGTTATACGTTATACGTTATACGTTATACGTTATACGTTATACGTTATACGTTATACGTTATACGTTATACGTTATACGTTATACGGTATACGTTATACGTTATACGTTATACGTTATACGTTATACGGTATACGTTATACTTTATACGTTATACGTTATACGTTATACGTTATACGTTATACGTTATACGTTATACGTCATAGGTTATACGTTATACGTTATACGTTATACGTTATACGTTATACGTTATACGTTATACGTTATACGTTATACGTTATACGTTATACGTTATACGTTATACGTTATACGTCATAGGTTATACGTTATACGTTATACGTTATACGTTTTACGTTATTCGTGATACGTTATACATTATACATTATACGTTATACGTTATACGTTATACGTTATACGTTATACGTTATACGTTATACGTTATACGTTATACGTTATACGTTATACGTTATACGTTATACGTTATACGTTATACGTTATCCGTTATACGTTATCCGTTATACGTTATGCGTTATACGTTATGCGTTATACGTTATGCGTTATACGTTATACGTTATACGTCATACGTTATACGTTATACGTTATACGTTATACGTTATACGTTATACGTTATACGTTATACGTTATACGTTATACGTTATACGTTATACGTTATACGTTATACGTTATACGTTGTACGTTATACGTTGTACGTTATACGTAGTACGTTATACGTTGTACGTTATACGTTGTACGTTATACGTTGTACGTTATACGTTATACGTTATACGTTATACGTTATACGTTATACGGTATACGTTATACGTTATACGTTATACGTTATACGTTATACGTTATACGTTATACGTTATACGTTATACGTTATACGTTATACGTCATAGGTTATGCGTTATACGTTATACGTTATTCGTGATACGTTATACATTATACGTTATACGTGATACGTTATACGTTATACGTTATACGTTATACGTTATACGTTATACGTTGTACGTTATACGTTATACGTTATACGTTATACGTTATACGTCATAGGTTATACGTTATACGTTATTCTTTATGCGTTATACGTTATACGACATACGTTATACGTTATACGGTATACGATATACGTTATGCGTTATACGTTTTACGTTATTCGTTATACGTTATACGTTATACGTTATACGTTATACGTTATACGTTATACGTTATACGTTATACGTTATACTTTATACGTTATACGTTATACGTTATACGTTATACGTTATACGTTATACGTTATACGTTATACGTTATACGTTATACGTTATACGTTATACGTTATACGTTATACGTTATACGTTATACGTTATACGTTATACGTTATACGGTATACGTTATACGTTATACGTTATACGTTATACGTTATACGGTATACGTTATACGTTATACGTTATACGTTACACGTTATACGTTATACGTTATACGTTATACGTTATACGTTACATGTTATGCGTTATACGTTTTACGTTATTCGTTGTACGTTCTTCGTTACACGTTATACGTTATAGGTCATACGTTATACGTTATACGTTATACGTTATACGTTATACGTTATACGTTATACGTTATACGTTATACGTTATACGTTATACGTTATACGTTATACGTTATACGTTATACGTTATACGTTATACGTTATACGTTATTCGTTATACGTTATACGTTATACGTTATACGTTTTACGTTATTCGTGATACGTTATACGTTATACGTTATACGTTATACGTTATACGTTATACGTTATACGTTATACGTTATACGTCATAGGTTATACGTTATACGTTATACGTTATGCGTTATACGTTATACGTTATACGTTATACGTTATACGTTATACGTTATACGTTATACGTTATACGTTATACGTTATACGTTATACGTTATACGTTATACGTTATACGTTATACGTTATACGTTATTCGTTATACGTTATACGTTATACGTTATACGTTTTACGTTATTCGTGATACGTTATACGTTATACGTTATACGTTATACGTTATACGTTATACGTTATACGTTATACGTTATACGTTATACGTCATAGGTTATACGTTTTACGTTATACGTTATACGTTTTACGTTATACGTTATTCGTTATACGTTATACGTTATACGTTATACGTTATACGTTATACGTTATACGTTATACGTTATACGTTATACGTTATACGTTTTACGTTATTCGTGATACGTTATACGTTATACGTTATACGTTATACGTTATACGTTATACGTTATACGTTATACGTTATACGTTATACGTTATACGTTATACGTTATACGTTATACGTTATACGTTATACGTTATACGGTATACGTTATACGTTATACGTTATACGTTATACGTTATACGGTATACGTTATACTTTATACGTTATACGTTATACGTTATACGTTATACGTTATACGTTATACGTTATACGTCATAGGTTATACGTTATACGTTATACGTTATACGTTATACGTTATACGTTATACGTTATACGTTATACGTTATACGTTATACGTTATACGTTATACGTCATAGGTTATACGTTATACGTTATACGTTATACGTTTTACGTTATTCGTGATACGTTATACATTATACATTATACGTTATACGTTATACGTTATACGTTATACGTTATACGTTATACGTTATACGTTATACGTTATACGTTATACGTTATACGTTATACGTTATACGTTATACGTTATACGTTATACGTTATCCGTTATACGTTATCCGTTATACGTTATGCGTTATACGTTATGCGTTATACGTTGTGCGTTATACGTTATACGTTATACGTCATACGTTATACGTTATACGTTATACGTTATACGTTATACGTTATACGTTATACGTTATACGTTATACGTTATACGTTATACGTTATACGTTATACGTTATACGTTATACGTTATACGTTATACGTTATACGTTGTACGTTATACGTTGTACGTTATACGTAGTACGTTATACGTTGTACGTTATACGTTGTACGTTATACGTTGTACGTTATACGTTATACGTTATACGTTATACGTTATACGTTATACGGTATACGTTATACGTTATACGTTATACGTTATACGTTATACGTTATACGTTACACGTTATACGTTATACGTCATAGGTTATGCGTTATACGTTATACGTTATACGTTATACGTTATACGTTATACGTTATACGTTATACGTTATACGTTATACGTTATACGTTATACGTTATACGTTATACGTTATACGTTATACGTTATACGTTATACGTTATACGTTATACGTTATACGTTATACGTTATACGTTATACGTTATACGTTATACGTTATACGTTATACGTTATACGTTATACGTTATACGTTATACGTTATACGTTATACGTTATACGTTATACGTTATACGTTATACGTTATACGTTATACGTTATACGTTATACGTCATAGGTTATACGTTATACGTTATACGTTATACGTTTTACGTTATACGTTATACGTTATACGTTATACGTTATACGGTATACGTTATACGTTATACGTTATACGTTATACGTTATTCGTTATACGTTATACGTTATACGTTATACGTTATACGTTATACGTTATACGTTATACGTTATACGTTATACGTTATTCGTTATGCGTTATACGTTATACGTTATACGTTATACGTTATACGTTATACGTTATACGTTATACGTTATACGTTATACGTTATACGTTATACGTTATACGTTATACGTTATACGTTATACGTTATACGTTATACGTTATTCGTTATACGTTATACGTTATACGTTATACGTTTTACGTTATTCGTGATACGTTATACGTTATACGTTATACGTTATACGTTATACGTTATACGTTATACGTTATACGTTATACGTTATACGTTATACGTTATACGTTATACGTTATACGTTATACGTTATACGGTATACGTTATACGTTATACGTTATACGTTATACGTTATACGTTATACGTTATACGTTATACGTTATACGTTATACGGTATACGTTATACGTTATACGTTATACGTTATACGTTATACGTTATACGTTATACGTTATACGTTATACGTTATACGTTATACGTTATACGTTATACGTTATACGTTATACGTTATACGTTATACGTTATACGTTATACGTTATACGTTATACGTTATACGTTATACGTTGTACGTTATACGTTGTACGTTATACGTAGTACGTTATACGTTGTACGTTATACGTTGTACGTTATACGTTGTACGTTATACGTTATACGTTATACGTTATACGTTATACGTTATACGGTATACGTTATACGTTATACGTTATACGTTATACGTTATACGTTATACGTTATACGTTATACGTTATACGTTATACGTTATACGTTATACGTTATACGTTATACGTCATAGGTTATACGTTATACGTTATACGTTATACGTTTTACGTTATACGTTATACGGTATACGATATACGTTATGCGTTATAAGTTTTACGTTATTCGTTATACGTTATACGTTATACGTTATACGTTATACGTTATACGTTACACGTTATACGTTATACGTTATACGTTATACGTTATACGTTATACGTTATACGTTATACGTTATACGTTATACGTTATACGTTATACGTTATACGTTATACGTTATACGTTATTCGTTATACGTTATACGTTATACGTTATACGTTTTACGTTATTCGCGATACGTTATACGTTATACGTTATACGTTATACGTTATACGTTATACGTTATACGTTATACGTTATACGTTATACGTTATACGTTATACGTTATACGTTATACGTTATACGTTATACGTCATAGGTTATACGTTATACGTTATACGTTATACGTTTTACGTTATACGTTATTCGTTATACGTTATACGTTATACGTTATACGTTATACGTTATACGTAATACGTTATACGTTATACGTTATACGTTATACGTTATACGTTATACGTTATACGTTATACGTTATACGTTATACGTTATACGTTATACGTTATACGTTATACGTTATACGTTATACGTTATACGTTATACGTTATACGTTATACGTTATACGGTATACGTTATACGTTATACGTTATACGTTATACGTTATACGGTATACGTTATACGTTATACGTTATACGTTACACGTTATACGTTATACGTTATACGTTATACGTCATACGTTACATGTTATGCGTTATACGTTTTACGTTATTCGTTGTACGTTCTTCGTTACACGTTATACGTTATAGGTTATACGTTATACGTTATACGTTATACGTTATACGTTATACGTTATACGTTATACGTTATACGTTATACGTTATACGTTATACGTTATACGTTATACGTTATTCGTTATACGTTATACGTTATACGTTATTCGTTTTACGTTATTCGTGATACGTTATACGTTATACGTTATACGTTATACGTTATACGTTATACGTTATACGTTATACGTTATACGTCATAGGTTATACGTTATACGTTATACGTTATACGTTTTACGTTATACGTTATTCGTTATACGTCATAGGTTATACGTTATACGTTATACGTTATACGTTATACGTTATACGTTATACGTTATACGTTATACGTTATACGTTATACGTTATACGTTATACGTTATACGTTATACGTTATACGTTATACGTTATACGTTATACGTTATACGTTATACGTTATACGTTATACGTTATACGTTATACGTTATACGTTATACGCTATACGTTATACGTTATACGTTATACGTTATACGTTATACGTTATACGTTATACGTTATACGGTATACGTTATACGTTATACGTTATACGTTATACGTTATACGGTATACGTTATACGTTATACGTTATACGTTATACGTTATACGTTATACGTTATACGTTATACGTTATACGTTATACGTTATACGTTATACGTCATAGGATATACGTTATACGTTATACGTTATACGTTATACGTTATACGTTATACGTTATACGTTATACGTTATACGTTATACGTCATAGGTTATACGTTATACGTTATACGTTATACGTTTTACGTTATTCGTGATACGTTATACATTATACATTATACGTTATACGTTATACGTTATACGTTATACGTTATACGTTATACGTTATACGTTATACGTTATACGTTATACGTTATACGTTATACGTTATACGTTATACGTTATACGTTATACGTTATACGTTATACGTTATACGTTATACGTTATACGTTATACGTTTTACGTTATTCGTGATACGTTATACGTTATACGTTATACGTTATACGTTATACGTTATACGTTATACGTTATACGTTATACGTTATACGTTATACGTTATACGTTATACGTTATACGTTTTACGTTATACGTTGTACGTTATACGTTATACGTTATACGTTATACGTTGTACGTTATACGTTATACGTTATACGTTATACATTATACGTTATACGTTATACGTTATACGTTATATGTTATACGTGATACGTTATACGTTACATGTTATGCGTTATACGTTTTACGTTATTCGTTGTACGTTCTTCGTTACACGTTATACGTTATAGGTTATACGTTATACGTTATACGTTATACGTTATACGTTATACGTTATACGTTATACGTTATACGTTATACGTTATACGTTATACGTTATACGTTATACGTTATACGTCATAGGTTATACGTTATACGTTATACGTTACACGTTATACGTTATACGTTTTACGTTATACGTTATTCGTTATTCGTTATACGTTATACGTTATACGTTATACGTTATACGTAATACGTTATACGTTATACGTTATACGTTATACGTTATACGTTGTACGTTATACGTTATACGGTATACGTTATACGTTATACGGTATACGTTATACGTTATACGTTATACGTTATGCGTTATACGTTATACGTTATACGTTATACGTTATACGTTATACGTTATACGTTATACGTTATACGTTATGCGTTATACGTTATACGTTATACGTTATACGTTATACGTTATACGTTATACGTTATGCGTTATACGTTTTACGTTATTCGTTATACGTTATACGTTATACGTTATACGTTATACGTTATACGTTATACGTTATACGTTATACGTTATACGTTATACGTTATACGTTATACGTTATACGTTATACGTTATACGTTATACGTTATACGTTATACGTTATACGTTATACGTTATACGTTATACGTTATACGTTATACGTTATACGTAATACGTTATACGTTATACATTATACGTTATACGTTATACGTTGTACGTTATACGTTATACGGTATACGTTATACGTTATACGGTATACGTTATACGTTATACGTTATACGTTATGCGTTATACGTTATACGTTATACGTTATACGTTATACGTTATACGTTATACGTTATGCGTTATACGTTATACGTTATACGTTATACGTTATACGTTATACGTTATACGTTATACGTTATACGTTATACGTTATACGTTATACGTTATACGTTATACGTTATACGTTATTCGTTATACGTTATACGTTATACGTTATACGTTTTACGTTATTCGTGATACGTTATACGTTATACGTTATACGTTATACGTTATACGTTATACGTTATACCTTATACGTTATACGTTATACGTCATAGGTTATACGTTTTACGTTATACGTTATACGTTTTACGTTATACGTTATTCGTTATACGTTATACGTTATACGTTATACGTTATACGTTATACGTTATACGTTATACGTTATACGTTATACGTTTTACGTTATTCGTGATACGTTATACGTTATACGTTATACGTTATACGTTATACGTTATACGTTATTCGTTATACGTTATACGTTATACGTTATACGTTATACGTTTTACGTTATTCGTGATACGTTATACGTTATACGTTATACGTTATACGTTATACGTTATACGTTATACGTTATACGTTATACGTTATACGTTATACGTTATACGTTATACGTTATACGTTATACGTTATACGTTATACTTTATACGTTATACGTTATACGTTATACGTTATACGTTATACGTTATACGTTGTACGTTATACGTAGTACGTTATACGTTGTACGTTATACGTTATACGTTGTACGTTATACGTTATACGTCATAGGTTATACGTTATACGTTATTCTTTATGCGTTATACGTTATACGATATACGTTATACGTTATACGGTATACGATATACGTAATGCGTTATACGTTTTACGTTATTCGTTATACGTTATACGTTATACGTTATACGTTATACGTTTTACGTTATACGTTATACGTTATACGTTATACGTTATACGGTATACGTTATACGTTATACGTTATACGTTATACGTTATTCGTTATACGTTATACGTTATACGTTATACGTTATACGTTATACGTTATACGTTATACGTTATACGTTATACGTTATACGTTATACGTTATACGTTATACGTCATAGGTTATACGTTATACGTTATACGTTATACGTTTTACGTTATACGTTATACGTTATACGTTATACGTTATACGTTATACGGTATACGTTATACGTTATACGTTATACGTTATACGTTATACGTTATACGTTATACGGTATACGTTATACGTTATACGTTATACGTTATACGTTATACGGTATACGATATACGTTATGCGTTATAAGTTTTACGTTATTCGTTATACGTTATACGTTATACGTTATACGTTATACGTTATACGTTATACGTTATACGTTATACGTTATACGTCATAGGTTATACGTTATACGTTATACGTTATACGTTTTACGTTATACGTTATACGTTATACGTTATACGTTATACGTTATACGGTATACGTTATACGTTATACGTTATACGTTATACGTTATACGTTATACGTTATACGGTATACGTTATACGTTATACGTTATACGTTATACGTTATACGGTATACGATATACGTTATGCGTTATAAGTTTTACGTTATTCGTTATACGTTATACGTTATACGTTATACGTTATACGTTATACGTTATACGTTATACGTTATACGTTATACGTTATACGTTATACGTTATACGTTATACGTTATACGTTATACGTTATACGTTATACGTTATACGTCATAGGTTATACGTTATACGTTATACGTTATACGTTTTACGTTATACGTTATACGTTATACGTTATACGTTATACGGTATACGTTATACGTTATACGTTATACGTTATACGTTATTCGTTATACGTTATACGTTATACGTTATACGTTATACGTTATACGTTATACGTTATACGTTATACGTTATACGTTATTCGTTATGCGTTATACGTTATACGTTATACGTTATACGTTATACGTTATACGTTATACGTTATACGTTATACGTTATACGTTATACGTTATACGTTATACGTTATACGTTATACGTTATACGTTATTCGTTATACGTTATACGTTATACGTTATTCGTTATACGTTATACGTTATACGTTATACGTTTTACGTTATTCGTGATACGTTATACGTTATACGTTATACGTTATACGTTATACGTTATACGTTATACGTTATACGTTATACGTTATACGTTATACGTCATAGGTTATACGTTTTACGTTATACGTTATACGTTTTACGTTATACGTTATTCGTTATACGTTATACGTTATACGTTATACGTTATACGTTATACGTTATACGTTATACGTTATACGTTATACGTTATACGTTATACGTTATACGTTATACGTTATACGTTATACGTTATACGTCATAGGTTATACGTTATACGTTATACGTTATACGTTTTACGTTATACGTTATACGTTATACGTTATACGTTATACGGTATACGTTATACGTTATACGTTATACGTTATACGTTATTCGTTATACGTTATACGTTATACGTTATACGTTATACGTTATACGTTATACGTTATACGTTATACGTTATACGTTATTCGTTATGCGTTATACGTTATACGTTATACGTTATACGTTATACGTTATACGTTATACGTTATACGTTATACGTTATACGTTATACGTTATACGTTATACGTTATACGTTATACGTTATACGTTATTCGTTATACGTTATACGTTATACGTTATTCGTTATACGTTATACGTTATACGTTATACGTTTTACGTTATTCGTGATACGTTATACGTTATACGTTATACGTTATACGTTATACGTTATACGTTATACGTTATACGTTATACGTTATACGTTATACGTCATAGGTTATACGTTTTACGTTATACGTTATACGTTTTACGTTATACGTTATTCGTTATACGTTATACGTTATACGTTATACGTTATACGTTATACGTTATACGTTATACGTTATACGTTATACGTTTTACGTTATTCGTGATACGTTATACGTTATACGTTATACGTTATACGTTATACGTTATACGTTATACGTTATACGTTATACGTTATACGTTATACGTTATACGTTATACGTTATACGTTATACGGTATACGTTATACGTTATACGTTATACGTTATACGTTATACGGTATACGTTATACTTTATACGTTATACGTTATACGTTATACGTTATACGTTATACGTTATACGTTATACGTCATAGGTTATACGTTATACGTTATACGTTATACGTTATACGTTATACGTTATACGTTATACGTTATACGTTATACGTTATACGTTATACGTTATACGTTATACGTTATACGTCATAGGTTATACGTTATACGTTATACGTTATACGTTTTACGTTATTCGTGATACGTTATACATTATACATTATACGTTATACGTTATACGTTATACGTTATACGTTATACGTTATACGTTATACGTTATACGTTATACGTTATACGTTATGCGTTATACGTTATACGTTATACATTATACGTTATCCGTTATACGTTATCCGTTATACGTTATGCGTTATACGTTATGCGTTATACGTTATGCGTTATACGTTATACGTTATACGTCATACGTTATACGTTATACGTTATACGTTATACGTTATACGTTATACGTTATACGTTATACGTTATACGTTATACGTTATACGTTATACGTTATACGTTATACGTTATACGTTGTACGTTATACGTTGTACGTTATACGTAGTACGTTATACGTTGTACGTTATACGTTGTACGTTATACGTTGTACGTTATACGTTATACGTTATACGTTATACGTTATACGTTATACGGTATACGTTATACGTTATACGTTATACGTTATACGTTATACGTTATACGTTATACGTTATACGTTATACGTTATACGTTATACGTTATACGTCATAGGTTATGCGTTATACGTTATACGTTATTCGTGATACGTTATACATTATACGTTATACGTGATACGTTATACGTTATACGTTATACGTTATACGTTATACGTTATACGTTGTACGTTATACGTTATACGTTATACGTTATACGTTATACGTCATAGGTTATACGTTATACGTTATTCTTTATGCGTTATACGTTATACGACATACGTTATACGTTATACGGTATACGATATACGTTATGCGTTATACGTTTTACGTTATTCGTTATACGTTATACGTTATACGTTATACGTTATACGTTATACGTTATACGTTATACGTTATACGTTATACTTTATACGTTATACGTTATACGTTATACGTTATACGTTATACGTTATACGTTATACGTTATACGTTATACGTTATACGTTATACGTTATACGTTATACGTTATACGTTATACGTTATACGTTATACGTTATACGGTATACGTTATACGTTATACGTTATACGTTATACGTTATACGGTATACGTTATACGTTATACGTTATACGTTACACGTTATACGTTATACGTTATACGTTATACGTTATACGTTACATGTTATGCGTTATACGTTTTACGTTATTCGTTGTACGTTCTTCGTTACACGTTATACGTTATAGGTCATACGTTATACGTTATACGTTATACGTTATACGTTATACGTTATACGTTATACGTTATACGTTATACGTTATACGTTATACGTTATACGTTATACGTTATACGTTATACGTTATACGTTATACGTTATACGTTATTCGTTATACGTTATACGTTATACGTTATACGTTTTACGTTATTCGTGATACGTTATACGTTATACGTTATACGTTATACGTTATACGTTATACGTTATACGTTATACGTTATACGTCATAGGTTATACGTTATACGTTATACGTTATGCGTTATACGTTATACGTTATACGTTATACGTTATACGTTATACGTTATACGTTATACGTTATACGTTATACGTTATACGTTATACGTTATACGTTATACGTTATACGTTATACGTTATACGTTATTCGTTATACGTTATACGTTATACGTTATACGTTTTACGTTATTCGTGATACGTTATACGTTATACGTTATACGTTATACGTTATACGTTATACGTTATACGTTATACGTTATACGTTATACGTTATACGTTATACGTTATACGTTATACGTCATAGGTTATACGTTATACGTTATACGTTATACGTTATACGTTATACGTTATACGTTATACGTTATACGTTATACGTTATACGTTATACGTTATACGTTATACGTTATACGTCATAGGTTATACGTTATACGTTATACGTTATACGTTTTACGTTATTCGTGATACGTTATACATTATACATTATACGTTATACGTTATACGTTATACGTTATACGTTATACGTTATACGTTATACGTTATACGTTATACGTTATACGTTATGCGTTATACGTTATACGTTATACATTATACGTTATCCGTTATATGTTATCCGTTATACGTTATGCGTTATACGTTATGCGTTATACGTTATGCGTTATACGTTATACGTTATACGTCATACGTTATACGTTATACGTTATACGTTATACGTTATACGTTATACGTTATACGTTATACGTTATACGTTATACGTTATACGTTATACGTTATACGTTATACGTTATACGTTGTACGTTATACGTTGTACGTTATACGTAGTACGTTATACGTTGTACGTTATACGTTGTACGTTATACGTTGTACGTTATACGTTATACGTTATACGTTATACGTTATACGTTATACGGTATACGTTATACGTTATACGTTATACGTTATACGTTATACGTTATACGTTATACGTTATACGTTATACGTTATACGTTATACGTTATACGTCATAGGTTATGCGTTATACGTTATACGTTATTCGTGATACGTTATACATTATACGTTATACGTGATACGTTATACGTTATACGTTATACGTTATACGTTATACGTTATACGTTGTACGTTATACGTTATACGTTATACGTTATACGTTATACGTCATAGGTTATACGTTATACGTTATTCTTTATGCGTTATACGTTATACGACATACGTTATACGTTATACGGTATACGATATACGTTATGCGTTATACGTTTTACGTTATTCGTTATACGTTATACGTTATACGTTATACGTTATACGTTATACGTTATACGTTATACGTTATACGTTATACTTTATACGTTATACGTTATACGTTATACGTTATACGTTATACGTTATACGTTATACGTTATACGTTATACGTTATACGTTATACGTTATACGTTATACGTTATACGTTATACGTTATACGTTATACGTTATACGGTATACGTTATACGTTATACGTTATACGTTATACGTTATACGGTATACGTTATACGTTATACGTTATACGTTACACGTTATACGTTATACGTTATACGTTATACGTTATACGTTACATGTTATGCGTTATACGTTTTACGTTATTCGTTGTACGTTCTTCGTTACACGTTATACGTTATAGGTCATACGTTATACGTTATACGTTATACGTTATACGTTATACGTTATACGTTATACGTTATACGTTATACGTTATACGTTATACGTTATACGTTATACGTTATACGTTATACGTTATACGTTATACGTTATACGTTATTCGTTATACGTTATACGTTATACGTTATACGTTTTACGTTATTCGTGATACGTTATACGTTATACGTTATACGTTATACGTTATACGTTATACGTTATACGTTATACGTTATACGTCATAGGTTATACGTTATACGTTATACGTTATGCGTTATACGTTATACGTTATACGTTATACGTTATACGTTATACGTTATACGTTATACGTTATACGTTATACGTTATACGTTATACGTTATACGTTATACGTTATACGTTATACGTTATACGTTATACGTTATTCGTTATACGTTATACGTTATACGTTATACGTTTTACGTTATTCGTGATACGTTATACGTTATACGTTATACGTTATACGTTATACGTTATACGTTATACGTTATACGTTATACGTTATACGTCATAGGTTATACGTTTTACGTTATACGTTATACGTTTTACGTTATACGTTATTCGTTATACGTTATACGTTATACGTTATACGTTATACGTTATACGTTATACGTTATACGTTATACGTTATACGTTATACGTTTTACGTTATTCGTGATACGTTATACGTTATACGTTATACGTTATACGTTATACGTTATACGTTATACGTTATACGTTATACGGTATACGTTATACGTTATACGTTATACGTTATACGTTATACGTTATACGTTATACGTTATACGGTATACGTTATACGTTATACGTTATACGTTATACGTTATACGGTATACGTTATACTTTATACGTTATACGTTATACGTTATACGTTATACGTTATACGTTATACGTTATACGTCATAGGTTATACGTTATACGTTATACGTTATACGTTATACGTTATACGTTATACGTTATACGTTATACGTTATACGTTATACGTTATACGTTATACGTCATAGGTTATACGTTATACGTTATACGTTATACGTTTTACGTTATTCGTGATACGTTATACATTATACATTATACGTTATACGTTATACGTTATACGTTATACGTTATACGTTATACGTTATACGTTATACGTTATACGTTATACGTTATACGTTATACGTTATACGTTATACGTTATACGTTATACGTTATCCGTTATACGTTATCCGTTATACGTTATGCGTTATACGTTATGCGTTATACGTTGTGCGTTATACGTTATACGTTATACGTCATACGTTATACGTTATACGTTATACGTTATACGTTATACGTTATACGTTATACGTTATACGTTATACGTTATACGTTATACGTTATACGTTATACGTTATACGTTATACGTTATACGTTGTACGTTATACGTTGTACGTTATACGTAGTACGTTATACGTTGTACGTTATACGTTGTACGTTATACGTTGTACGTTATACGTTGTACGTTATACGTTATACGTTATACGTTATACGGTATACGTTATACGTTATACGTTATACGTTATACGTTATACGTTATACGTTATACGTTATACGTTATACGTCATAGGTTATGTGTTATACGTTATACGTTATACGTTATACGTTATACGTTATACGTTATACGTTATACGTTATACGTTATACGTTATACGTTATACGTTATACGTTATACGTTATACGTTATACGTTATACGTTATACGTTATACGTTATACGTTATACGTTATACGTTATACGTTATACGTTATACGTTATACGTTATACGTTATACGTTATACGTTATACGTTATACGTTATACGTTATACGTTATACGTTATACGTTATACGTTATACGTTATACGTCATAGGTTATACGTTATACGTTATACGTTATACGTTTTACGTTATACGTTATACGTTATACGTTATACGTTATACGGTATACGTTATACGTTATACGTTATACGTTATACGTTATTCGTTATACGTTATACGTTATACGTTATACGTTATACGTTATACGTTATACGTTATACGTTATACGTTATACGTTATTCGTTATGCGTTATACGTTATACGTTATACGTTATACGTTATACGTTATACGTTATACGTTATACGTTATACGTTATACGTTATACGTTATACGTTATACGTTATACGTTATACGTTATACGTTATACGTTATTCGTTATACGTTATACGTTATACGTTATACGTTTTACGTTATTCGTGATACGTTATACGTTATACGTTATACGTTATACGTTATACGTTATACGTTATACGTTATACGTTATACGTTATACGTTATACGTTATACGTTATACGTTATACGTTATACGGTATACGTTATACGTTATACGTTATACGTTATACGTTATACGTTATACGTTATACGTTATACGTTATACGTTATACGGTATACGTTATACGTTATACGTTATACGTTATACGTTATACGTTATACGTTATACGTTATACGTTATACGTTATACGTTATACGTTATACGTTATACGTTATACGTTATACGTTATACGTTATACGTTATACGTTATACGTTATACGTTATACGTTATACGTTATACGTTGTACGTTATACGTTGTACGTTATACGTAGTACGTTATACGTTGTACGTTATACGTTGTACGTTATACGTTGTACGTTATACGTTATACGTTATACGTTATACGTTATACGTTATACGGTATACGTTATACGTTATACGTTATACGTTATACGTTATACGTTATACGTTATACGTTATACGTTATACGTTATACGTCATAGGTTATGCGTTATACGTTATACGTTATTCGTGATACGTTATACATTATACGTTATACGTGATACGTTATACGTTATACGTTATACGTTATACGTTATACGTTATACGTTGTACGTTATACGTTATACGTTATACGTTATACGTTATACGTCATAGGTTATACGTTATACGTTATTCTTTATGCGTTATACGTTATACGACATACGTTATACGTTATACGGTATACGATATACGTTATGCGTTATACGTTTTACGTTATTCGTTATACGTTATACCTTATACGTTATACGTTATACGTTATACGTTATACGTTATACGTTATACGTTATACGTTATACGTTATACGTTATACGTTATACGTTATACGTTATACGTTATACGTTATACGTTATACGTTATACGTTATACGTTATACGTTATACGTTATACGTTATACGTTATACGTTATACGTTATACGTTATACGTTATACGTTATACGTTATACGTTATACGTTATACGTTATACGTTATACGTTATACGTTATACGTTATACGTTATACGTTATACGTTATACGTTATACGTTATACGTTATACGCTATACGTTATGCGTTATACGTTATGCGTTATACGTTATGCGTTATACGTTATGCGTTATACGTTATGCGTTATACGTTATACGTTATACGTTATACGTTATACGTTATACGTTATACGTTATACGTTATACGTTATACGTTATACGTTATACGTTATACGTTATACGTTATACGTCATAGGTTATGCGTTATACGTTATACGTTATACGTTTTACGTTATACGTTATTCGTTATACGTTATACGTTATACGTTATACGTTATACGTTATACGTTATACGTTACACGTTATACGTTTTACGTTATTCGTGATACGTTATACGTTATACGTTATACGTTATACGTTATACGTTTTACGTTATACGTTATACGTTATACGTTATACGTTATACGTTATACGTTATACGTTATACGTTATACGTTATACGTTATACGTTATACGGTATACGATATACGTTATGCGTTATAAGTTTTACGTTATTCGTTATACGTTATACGTTATTCGTTATACGTTATACTTTATACGTTATACGTTTTACGTTATTCGTGATACGTTATACGTTATACGTTATACGTTATACGTTATACGTTATACGTTATACGTTATACGTTATACGTTATACGTTATACGTTATACGTTATACGTTATACGTTATACGTCATAGGTTATACGTTATACGTTATACGTTATACGTTTTACGTTATACGTTATTCGTTATACGTTATACGTTATACGTTATACGTTATACGTTATACGTAATACGTTATACGTTATACGTTATACGTTATACGTTATACGTTATACGTTATACGTTATACGTTATACGTTATACGTTATACGTTATACGTTATACGTTATACGTTATACGTTATACGGTATACGTTATACGTTATACGTTATACGTTATACGTTATACGTTATACGTTATACGTTATACGTTATACGTTATACGTTATACGTTATACGTTATACGTTATACGTTATACGTCATAGGTTATACGTTATACGTTATACGTTATACGTTTTACGTTATACGTTATACGTTATACGTTATACGTTATACGGTATACGTTATACGTTATACGTTATACGTTATACGTTATTCGTTATACGTTATACGTTATACGTTATACGTTATACGTTATACGTTATACGTTATACGTTATACGTTATACGTTATTCGTTATGCGTTATACGTTATACGTTATACGTTATACGTTATACGTTATACGTTATACGTTATACGTTATACGTTATACGTTATACGTTATACGTTATACGTTATACGTTATACGTTATACGTTATACGTTATTCGTTATACGTTATACGTTATACGTTATACGTTTTACGTTATTCGTGATACGTTATACGTTATACGTTATACGTTATACGTTATACGTTATACGTTATACGTTATACGTTATACGTTATACGTCATAGGTTATACGTTTTACGTTATACGTTATACGTTTTACGTTATACGTTATTCGTTATACGTTATACGTTATACGTTATACGTTATACGTTATACGTTATACGTTATACGTTATACGTTATACGTTTTACGTTATTCGTGATACGTTATACGTTATACGTTATACGTTATACGTTATACGTTATACGTTATACGTTATACGTTATACGTTATACGTTATACGTTATACGTTATACGTTATACGTTATACGTTATACGTTATTCGTTATACGTTATACGTTATACGTTATACGTTTTACGTTATTCGTGATACGTTATACGTTATACGTTATACGTTATACGTTATACGTTATACGTTATACGTTATACGTTATACGTTATACGTTATACGTTATACGTTATACGTTATACGTTATACGTTATACGTTATACGTTATACGTTATACGTTATACGTTATACGTTATACGTTATACGTTATACGGTATACGTTATACGTTATACGTTATACGTTATACGTTATACGGTATACGTTATACTTTATACGTTATACGTTATACGTTATACGTTATACGTTATACGTTATACGTTATACGTCATAGGTTATACGTTATACGTTATACGTTATACGTTATACGTTATACGTTATACGTTATACGTTATACGTTATACGTTATACGTTATACGTTATACGTTATACGTCATAGGTTATACGTTATACGTTATACGTTATACGTTTTACGTTATTCGTGATACGTTATACATTATACATTATACGTTATACGTTATACGTTATACGTTATACGTTATACGTTATACGTTATACGTTATACGTTATACGTTATACGTTATACGTTATACGTTATACGTTATACGTTATACGTTATACGTTATACGTTATACGTTATCCGTTATACGTTATCCGTTATACGTTATGCGTTATACGTTATGCGTTATACGTTATGCGTTATACGTTATACGTTATACGTCATACGTTATACGTTATACGTTATACGTTATACGTTATACGTTATACGTTATACGTTATACGTTATACGGTATACGTTATACGTTATACGTTATACGTTATACGTTATACGTTATACGTTATACGTTATACGTTATACGTCATAGGTTATGCGTTATACGTTATACGTTATTCGTGATACGTTATACATTATACGTTATACGTGATACGTTATACGTTATACGTTATACGTTATACGTTATACGTTATACGTTGTACGTTATACGTTATACGTTATACGTTATACGTTATACGTCATAGGTTATACGTTATACGTTATACTTTATACGTTATACGTTATACGTTATACGTTATACGTTATACGTTATACGTCATACGTTATACGTTATACGTTATACGGTATACGTTATACGTTATACGTTATACGTTATACGTTATACGTTATACGTTATACGTTATACGTTATACGTTATACGTTATACGTTATACGTTATACGTTATACGTTATACGTTATACGTCATAGGTTATACGTTATACGTTATACGTTATACGTTTTACGTTATACGTTATACGTTATACGTTATACGTTATACGGTATACGTTATACGTTATACGTTATACGTTATACGTTATTCGTTATACGTTATACGTTATACGTTATACGTTATACGTTATACGTTATACGTTATACGTTATACGTTATACGTTATTCGTTATGCGTTATACGTTATACGTTATACGTTATACGTTATACGTTATACGTTATACGTTATACGTTATACGTTATACGTTATACGTTATACGTTATACGTTATACGTTATACGTTATACGTTATACGTTATTCGTTATACGTTATACGTTATACGTTATACGTTTTACGTTATTCGTGATACGTTATACGTTATACGTTATACGTTATACGTTATACGTTATACGTTATACGTTATACGTTATACGTTATACGTCATAGGTTATACGTTTTACGTTATACGTTATACGTTTTACGTTATACGTTATTCGTTATACGTTATACGTTATACGTTATACGTTATACGTTATACGTTATACGTTATACGTTATACGTTATACGTTTTACGTTATTCGTGATACGTTATACGTTATACGTTATACGTTATACGTTATACGTTATACGTTATACGTTATACGTTATACGTTATACGTTATACGTTATACGTTATACGTTATACGTTATACGTTATACGTTATTCGTTATACGTTATACGTTATACGTTATACGTTTTACGTTATTCGTGATACGTTATACGTTATACGTTATACGTTATACGTTATACGTTATACGTTATACGTTATACGTTATACGTTATACGTTATACGTTATACGTTATACGTTATACGTTATACGTTATACGTTATACGTTATACGTTATACGTTATACGTTATACGTTATACGGTATACGTTATACGTTATACGTTATACGTTATACGTTATACGGTATACGTTATACTTTATACGTTATACGTTATACGTTATACGTTATACGTTATACGTTATACGTTATACGTCATAGGTTATACGTTATACGTTATACGTTATACGTTATACGTTATACGTTATACGTTATACGTTATACGTTATACGTTATACGTTATACGTTATACGTTATACGTCATAGGTTATACGTTATACGTTATACGTTATACGTTTTACGTTATTCGTGATACGTTATACATTATACATTATACGTTATACGTTATACGTTATACGTTATACGTTATACGTTATACGTTATACGTTATACGTTATACGTTATACGTTATACGTTATACGTTATACGTTATACGTTATACGTTATACGTTATCCGTTATACGTTATCCGTTATACGTTATGCGTTATACGTTATGCGTTATACGTTATGCGTTATACGTTATACGTTATACGTCATACGTTATACGTTATACGTTATACGTTATACGTTATACGTTATACGTTATACGTTATACGTTATACGTTATACGTTATACGTTATACGTTATACGTTATACGTTGTACGTTATACGTTGTACGTTATACGTAGTACGTTATACGTTGTACGTTATACGTTGTACGTTATACGTTGTACGTTATACGTTGTACGTTATACGTTGTACGTTATACGTTATACGTTATACGTTACGTTATACGTTATACGTTATACGTTATACGGTATACGTTATACGTTATACGTTATACGTTATACGTTATACGTTATACGTTATACGTTATACGTTATACGTCATAGGTTATGCGTTATACGTTATACGTTATTCGTGATACGTTATACATTATACGTTATACGTGATACGTTATACGTTATACGTTATACGTTATACGTTATACGTTATACGCGTGTACGTTATACGTTATACGTTATACGTTATACGTTATACGTCATAGGTTATACGTTATACGTTATTCTTTATGCGTTATACGTTATACGACATACGTTATACGTTATACGGTATACGATATACGTTATGCGTTATACGTTTTACGTTATTCGTTATACGTTATACGTTATACGTTATACGTTATACGTTATACGTTATACGTTATACGTTATACGTTATACTTTATACGTTATACGTTATACGTTATACGTTATACGTTATACGTTATACGTTATACGTTATACGTTATACGTTATACGTTATACGTTATACGTTATACGTTATACGTTATACGTTATACGTTATACGTTATACGTTATACGGTATACGTTATACGTTATACGTTATACGTTATACGTTATACGGTATACGTTATACGTTATACGTTATACGTTACACGTTAATACGTTATACGTTATACGTTACATGTTATGCGTTATACGTTTTACGTTATTCGTTGTACGTTCTTCGTTACACGTTATACGTTATAGGTCATACGTTATACGTTATACGTTATACGTTATACGTTATACGTTATACGTTATACGTTATACGTTATACGTTATACGTTATACGTTATACGTTATACGTTATACGTTATACGTTATACGTTATACGTTATACGTTATTCGTTATACGTTATACGTTATACGTTATACGTTTTACGTTATTCGTGATACGTTATACGTTATACGTTATACGTTATACGTTATACGTTATACGTTATACGTTATACGTTATACGTCATAGTTACGTATACGTTATACGTTTAATACGTTATACGTTATACGTTATGCGTTATACGTTATACGTTATACGTTATACGTTATACGTTATACGTTATACGTTATACGTTATACGTTATACGTTATACGTTATACGTTATACGTTATACGTTATACGTTATACGTTATACGTTATACGTTATTCGTTATACGTTATACGTTATACGTTATACGTTTTACGTTATTCGTGATACGTTATACGTTATACGTTATACGTTATACGTTATACGTTATACGTTATACGTTATACGTTATACGTTATACGTCATGGGTTATACGTTTTACGTTATACGTTATACGTTTTACGTTATACGTTATTCGTTATACGTTATACGTTATACGTTATACGTTATACGTTATACGTTATACGTTATACGTTATACGTTATACGTTATACGTTTTACGTTATTCGTGATACGTTATACGTTATACGTTATACGTTATACGTTATACGTTATACGTTATACGTTATACGTTATACGTTATACGTTATACGTTATACGTTATACGTTATACGTTATACGTTATACGGTATACGTTATACGTTATACGTTATACGTTATACGTTATACGGTATACGTTATACTTTATACGTTATACGTTATACGTTATACGTTATACGTTATACGTTATACGTTATACGTTATACGTTTTACGTTATTCGTGATACGTTATACGTTATACGTTATACGTTATACGTTATACGTTTTACGTTATACGTTATACGTTATACGTTATACGTTATACGTTATACGTTATACGTTATACGTTATACGTTATACGTTATACGTTATACGGTATACGATATACGTTATGCGTTATAAGTTTTACGTTATTCGTTATACGTTATACGTTATTCGTTATACGTTATACTTTATACGTTATACGTTTTACGTTATTCGTGATACGTTATACGTTATACGTTATACGTTATACGTTATACGTTATACGTTATACGTTATACGTTATACGTTATACGTTATACGTTATACGTTATACGTTATACGTTATACGTCATAGGTTATACGTTATACGTTATACGTTATACGTTATACGTTATACGTTATACGTTATACGTTATACGTTATACGTTATACGTTATACGTTTTACGTTATTCGTGATACGTTATACGTTATACGTTATACGTTATACGTTATACGTTATACGTTATACGTTATACGTTATTCGTTATACGTTATACGTTATACGTTATACGTTTTACGTTATTCGTGATACGTTATACGTTATACGTTATACGTTATACGTTATACGTTATACGTTATACGTTATACGTTATACGTCATAGGTTATACGTTATACGTTATACGTTATGCGTTATACGTTATACGTTATACGTTATACGTTATACGTTACACGTTATACGTTATACGTTATACGTTATACGTTATACGTTATACGTTATACGTTATACGTTATACGTTATACGTTATACGTTATTCGTTATACGTTATACGTTATACGTTATACGTTTTACGTTATTCGTGATACGTTATACGTTATACGTTATACGTTATACGTTATACGTTATACGTTATACGTTATACGTTATACGTTATACGTTATACGTCATAGGTTATACGTTTTACGTTATACGTTATACGTTTTACGTTATACGTTATTCGTTATACGTTATACGTTATACGTTATACGTTATACGTTATACGTTATACGTTATACGTTATACGTTATACGTTATACGTTTTACGTTATTCGTGATACGTTATACGTTATACGTTATACGTTATACGTTATACGTTATACGTTATACGTTATACGTTATACGTTATACGTTATACGTTATACGTTATACGTTATACGTTATACGTTATACGTTATACGTTATACGGTATACGTTATACGTTATACGTTATACGTTATACGTTATACGGTATACGTTATACTT
>NW_027480195.1:0-32364 GCF_051014685.1 Ptiloglossa arizonensis | reverse complement strand
CGTTATACGTTATACGTTATACGTTATACGTTATACGTTATACGTTATACGTTATACGTTATACGTTATACGTTATACGTTATACGTTATACGTTATACGTTATACGTTATACGTTATACGTTATACGTTATACGTTATAGGTCATACCTTATACGTGATACGTCATACGTTAGACGTTATGCGTTATACGTTAAACGTTATACGTTATACGTTATACGTTATACGTTATACGTTATACGTTATACGTTATACGTTATACGTTATACGTTATACGTTATACGTTATACGTTATACGTTATACGTTATACGTTATACGTTATACGTTATACGTTATACGTTATGCGTTATACGTTATGCGTTATACGTTATGCGTTATACGTTATAAGTTATACGTTATACGTTATACGTTATACGTTATACGTTATACGTTATACGTTATACGTTATACGTTATACGTTATACGTTATACGTTATACGTTATACGTTATACGTTATACGTTATACGTTATACGTTATACGTTATACGTTATACGTTATACGTTATACGTTATACGTTATACGTTATACGTTATACGTTATACGTTATACGTTATACGTTATACGTTATACGTTATACGTTATACGTTATACGTTATACCCTAAACGCTATTCGTTATACGTTATACGTTATACGTTATACGTTATAGGTCATACCTTATACGTGATACGTCATACGTTAGACGTTGTGCGTTATACGTTATATGTTATACGTTATACGTTATACGTTATACGTTATACGTTATACGTTATACGTTATACGTTATACGTTATACGTTATACGTTATACGTTATACGTTATACGTTATACGTTATACGTTATACGTTATACGTTATAGGTCATACCTTATACGTGATACGTCATACGTTAGACGTTATGCGTTATACGTTATACGTTATACGTTATACGTTATACGTTATACGTTATACGTTATACGTTATACGTTATACGTTATACGTTATACGTTATACGTTATACGTTATACGTTATACGTTATACGTTATACGTTATACGTTATACGTTTATACGTTATACGTTATACGTGATACGTTATGCGCTTTACGTTATACGTTATACGTTATTCACTATACGTTATACGTTATACGTTATACGTTATACGTTATACGTTATAGGTCATACCTTATACGTTATACGTTATACGTTATACGTTATACGTTATACGTTATACGTTATACGTTATACGTTATACGTTATACGTTATACGTTATACGTTATACGTTATACGTTATACGTTATAACGTTATACGTTATACGTTATACGTTATACGTTATACGTTATACGTTATACGTTATACGTTATACGTTATACGTTATACGTTATACGTTATACGTTATACGTTATACGTTATACGTTATACGTTATACGTTATACGTTATACGTTATACGTTATACGTTATACGTTATACGTTATACGTTATACGTTATACGTTATACGTTATACGTTATACGTTATACGTTATACGTTATACGTTATACGTTATACGTTATACGTTATACGGTATACGTTATGCGTTATTCGCTACACGTTATACGTTATACGTTATACGATATACGTTATACGTTATACGTTATACGTTATACGTTATACGTTATACGTTATAGGTTATACGTTATACGTTATACGTTATACGTTATACGTTATACGTTATACGTTATACGTTATACGTTATACGTAATATGTAATACGTCATACTTTTACGTTATACGTTATACGTTATACGTTATACGTTATGCGTTATACGTTATACGTCATACGTTATACGTTATAGGTTATACGATACACGTTATACGTTATACGTTATACGTTATACGTTATACGTTATACGTTATACGTTATACGTTATACGTTATACGTTACACGTTATACGTTATACGTTATACGTTATACGTTATACGTTATACGTTATACGTTATACGTTATACGTTATACGTTATACGTTATACGTCATACGTTTTACGTTATACGTTATACGTTATACGTTATACGTTATACGTTATACGTTATACGTTATATGTTATACGTTATACGTCATACGTTTTACGTTATACGTTATACGTTATACGTTATACGTTATACGTTATACGTTATACGTTATACGTCATACGTTATACGTTATAGGTTATACGATACACGTTATACGTTATACGTTATACGTTATACGTTATACGTTATACGTTATACGTTATACGTTATACGTTATACGTTATACGTTATACGTTATACGTTATACGTTATACGTTATACGTTATACGTTATACGTTATACGCTATACGTTATACGTTATACGTAATATGTAATACGTCATACGTTTTACGTTATACGTTATACGTTATACGTTATACGTTATACGTTATACGTTATACGTTATACGTTATACGTTATACGGTATACGTTATGCGTTATTCGCTATACGTTATGCGTTATACGATATACGTTATGCGTTATAGGGTATATGTTATACGTTTTACGTTATTCGTAATACGTTCTTCGTTACACGTTATACGTTATACGTTATACGTTATACGTTATACGTTATACGTTATACGTTATACGTTATACGTTATACGTTATACGTTATACGTTATACGTTATACGTTATACGTTATACGTTATACGTTATACGTTATACGTTATACGTTATACGTTATACGTTACACGTTATACGTTACACGTTATACGTTACACGTTATACGTTATACGTTATACGTTATACGTTATACGTTATACGTTATACGTTATACGTTATACGTTATACGTTATACGTTATACGTTATACGTTATACGTTATACGTTATACGTTATACGTTATACGTTATACGTTATACGTTATACGTTATACGTTATACGTTATACGTTATACGTTATACGTTATACGTTATACGTTATACCTTATACGTTATACGTGATACGTTATACGTCATACGTTATACGTTATACGTTATACGTTATACGGTATACGTTATACGTTATACGTTATACGTTATACGTTATACGTTATACGTTATACGTTATACGTTATACGTTATACGTTATACGTTATACGTTATACGTTATACGTTATACGTTATACGTTATACGTTATACGTTATACGTTATACGTTATACGTTATACGTTATACGTTATACGTTATACGTAATATGTAATACGTCATACGTTTTACGTTATACGTTATACGTTATTCGTTATACGTTATGCGTTATACGTTATACGTCATACGTTATACGTTATAGGTTATACGATACACGTTATACGTTATACGTTATACGTTATACGTTATACGTTATACGTTATACGTTATACGTTATACGTTATACGTTATACGTTACACGTTATACGTTATACGTTATACGTTATACGTTATACGTTATACGTTATACGTTATACGTTATACGTTATACGTTATACGTTATACGTTATACGTTATACGTTATACGTTATACGTTATACGTTATACGTTATACGTTATACGTTATACGTTATACGTTATACGTTATACGTTATACGTTATACGTTATACGTTATACGTTATACGTTATACGTTATACGTTATACGTTATACGTTATACGTTATACGTTATACGTTATACGTTATACGTTATACGTTATACGTTATACGTTATACGTTATACGTTATACGTTATACGTTATACGTTATACGTTATACGTTATACGTTATACGTTATACGTTATACGTTATACGTTATACGTTATGCGTTATAGGATATATGTTATACGTTTTACGTTATTCGTTATACGTTCTTCGTTACACGTTATACGTTATACGTTATACGTTATACGTTATACGTTATACGTTATACGTTATACGTTATACGTTATACGTTACACGTTATACGTTATACGTTATACGTTATACGTTACACGTTATACGTTATACGTTATACGTTATACGTTATACGTTATACGTTATACCCTATACGTTATACGTTATACGTTATACGTTATACGTTATACGTTATACGTTATACGTTATACGTTATACGTTATACGTTATACGTTATACGTTATACGTTATACGTTATACGTTATAGGTCATACCTTATACGTGATACGTCATACGTTAGACGTTATGCGTTATACGTTATACGTTATACGTTATACGTTATACGTTATACGTTATACGTTATACGTTATACGTTATACGTTATACGTTATACGTTATACGTTATACGTTATACGTTATACGTTATACTTTATACTTTATACGTTATACGTTATACGTTATACGTTATACCCTAAACGCTATTCGTTATACGTTATACGTTATACGTTATACGTTATAGGTCATACCTTATACGTGATACGTCATACGTTAGACGTTATGCGTTATACGTTATACGTTATACGTTATACGTTATACGTTATACGTTATACGTTATACGTTATACGTTATACGTTATACGTTATACGTTATACGTTATACGTTATACGTTATACGTTATACGTTATACGTTATACGTTATAGGTCATACCTTATACGTGATACGTCATACGTTAGACGTTATGCGTTATACGTTGTACGTTATACGTTATACGTTATACGTTATACGTTATACGTTATACGTTATACGTTATACGTTATACGTTATACGTTATACGTTATACGTTATACGTTATACGTTATACGTTATACGTTATACGTTACACGTTATACGTTATACGTTATACGTTATACGTTATACGTTATACGTGATACGTTATGCGCTTTACGTTATACGTTATACGTTATTCACTATACGTTATACGTTATACGTTATACGTTATACGTTATACGTTATAGGTCATACCTTATACGTTATACGTTATACGTTATACGTTATACGTTGTACGTTATACGTTATTCGTTATACGTTCTTCGTTACACGTTATACGTTATACGTGATACTTTATGCGTTTTACGTTATACGTTATACGTTATACACTATACGTTATACGTTATACGATATACGTTATACGTTATACGTTATAGGTCATACGTTATACGTTATACGTTATACGTTATACGTTATACGTTATACGTTATACGTTATACATTATACGTTATACGTTATAAGTTATACGTTATACGTTATACGTTATACGTTATACGTTATACGTTATACGTTATACGTTATACGTTATACGTTATACGTTATACGTTATACGTTATACGTTATACGTTATACGTTATACGTTATACGTTATACGTTATACGTCACACGTCATACGTTATACGTTATACGTTATACGTTATACGTTATACGTTATACGTTATACGTTATACGTTATACGTTATACGTTGTAAGTTATATGTTATTCGTTCTACGTTCTTCGTTACACGTTATACGTTACACGTTATGCGTTATACGTTATACGTTATACGTTACACGTTATTCGTTATACGTTATACGTTATACGTTACACGTTATACGTTATACGTTATACGTTATACGTTATACGTTATACGTTATACCCTATACGTTATACGTTATACGTTATACGTTATACGTTATACGTTATACGATATACGTTATACGTTATACGTTATACGTTATACGTTATACGTTATACGTTATACGTTATACGTTATACGTTATACGTTATACGTTATACGTTATACGTTATACGTTATACGTTATACGTTATACGTTATACGTTATACGTTATACGTTATAGGTCATACCTTATACGTGATACGTCATACGTTAGACGTTATGCGTTATACGTTAAACGTTATACGTTATACGTTATACGTTATACGTTATACGTTATACGTTATACGTTATACGTTATACGTTATACGTTATACGTTATACGTTATACGTTATACGTTATACGTTATACGTTATACGTTATACGTTATACGTTATACGTTATGCGTTATACGTTATGCGTTATACGATATGCGTTATACGTTATAAGTTATACGTTATACGTTATACGTTATACGTTATACGTTATACGTTATACGTTATACGTTATACGTTATACGTTATACGTTATACGTTATACGTTATACGTTATACGTTATACGTTATACGTTATACGTTATACGTTATACGTTATACGTTATACGTTATACGTTATACGTTATACGTTATACGTTATACGTTATACGTTATACGTTATACGTTATACGTTATACGTTATACGTTATACGTTATACGTTATACCCTAAACGCTATTCGTTATACGTTATACGTTATACGTTATACGTTATAGGTCATACCTTATACGTGATACGTCATACGTTAGACGTTGTGCGTTATACGTTATATGTTATACGTTATACGTTATACGTTATACGTTATACGTTATACGTTATACGTTATACGTTATACGTTATACGTTATACGTTATACGTTATACGTTATACGTTATACGTTATACGTTATACGTTATACGTTATACGTTATACGTTATAGGTCATACCTTATACGTGATACGTCATACGTTAGACGTTATGCGTTATACGTTATACGTTATACGTTATACGTTATACGTTATACGTTATACGTTATACGTTATACGTTATACGTTATACGTTATACGTTATACGTTATACGTTATACGTTATACGTTATACGTTATACGTTATACGTTATACGTTATACGTTATACGTTATACGTTATACGTGATACGTTATGCGCTTTACGTTATACGTTATACGTTATTCACTATACGTTATACGTTATACGTTACACGTTATACGTTATACGTTATAGGTCATACCTTATACGTTATACGTTATACGTTATACGTTATACGTTATACGTTATACGTTATACGTTATACGTTATACGTTATACGTTATACGTTATACGTTATACGTTATACGTTATACGTTATACGTTATACGTTATACGTTATACGTTATACGTTATACGTTATACGTTATACGTTATACGTTATACGTTATACGTTATACGTTATACGTTATACGTTATACGTTATACGTTATACGTTATACGTTATACGTTATACGTTATACGTTATACGTTATACGTTATACGTTATACGTTATACGTTATACGTTATACGTTATACGTTATACGTTATACGTTATACGTTATACGTTATACGTTATACGTTATACGTTATACGTTATACGTTATACGTTATACGTTATACGTTATACGTTATACGTTATACGTTATACGTTATACGTTATACGTTATACGTTATGCGTTATACTTTATGCGTTATACTTTATGCGTTATACGTTATACGTTATACGTTATACGTTATACGTTATACGTTATACGTTATACGTTATACGTTATTGGTTATACGTTATACTTTATACGTTATACGTTATACGTTATACGTTATACGTTATACGTTATACGTTATACGTTATACGTTATACGTTATACGTTATACGTTATACGTTATACGTTATACGTTATACGTTATACGTTATACGTTATACGTTATACGTTATACGTTATACGTTATACGTTATACGTTATACGTTATACGTTATACGTTATACGTTATACGTTATACGTTATACGTTATACGTTATACGTTATACGTTATACGTTATACGTTATACGTTATACGTAATACGTTATCGTTATACGTTATACGTTATACGTTATACGTTATACGTTATACGTTATACGTTATACGTTATACGTTATACGTTATACGTTATACGTTATACGTTATACGTTATACGTTATACGTTATACGTTATACGTTATACGTTATACGTTATACGTTATACGTTATACGTTATACGTTATACGTTATACGTTATACGTTATACGTTATACGTTATACGTTATACGTTATACGTTATACGTTATACGTTATACGTTATACGTTATACGTTATACGTTATACGTTATACGTTATACGTTATACGTTATACGTTATACGTTATACGTTATACGTTATACGTTATACGTTATACGTTATACGTTATACGTTATACGTTATACGTTATACGTTATACGTTATACGTTATACGTTATTCGTTATACGTTATACGTTATACCTTATAGGTTATACGTGATACGTTATACGTCATACGTTATACGTTATACGTTATAGGTCATACCTTATACGTTATACGTTATACGTTATACGTTATACGTTATACGTTATACGTTATACGTTATACGTTATACGTTATACGTTATACGTTATACGTTACACGTTATACGTTATACGTTATACGTTATACGTTATACGTTACACGTTATACGTTATACGTTATACTTTATACGTTATACGTTATACGTTATACGTTATACGTTATACCCTATACGCTATTCGTTATACGTTATACGTTATACGTTATACGTTATAGGTCATACCTTATACGTGATACGTCATACGTTAGACGTTATGCGTTATACGTTATACGTTATACGTTATACGTTATACGTTATACGTTATACGTTATACGTTATACGTTATACGTTATACGTTATACGTTATACGTTATACGTTATACGTTATACGTTATACGTTATACGTTATACGTTATACGTTATACGTTATACGTTATACGTTATACGTTATACGTTATACGTTATACGTTATACGTGATACGTTATGCGCTTTACGTTATACGTTATACGTTTTTCACTATACGTTATACGTTATACGTTATACGTTATACGTTATACGTTATAGGTCATACCTTATACGTTATACGTTATACGTTATACGTTATACGTTATACGTTATACGTTATACGTTATACGTTATACGTTATACGTTATACGTTATACGTTATACGTTATACGTTATACGTTATACGTCACACGTCATACGTTATACGTTATACGTTATACGTTATACGTTATACGTTATACGTTATACGTTATACGTTATACGTTGTAAGTTATACGTTATTCGTTCTACGTTCTTCGTTACACGTTATACGTTACACGTTATGCGTTATACGTTATACGTTATACGTTATAAGTTATACGTTATACGTTATACGTTATACGTTATACGTTATACGTTATACGTTATACGTAATACGTTATACGTTATACGTTATACGTTATACGTTATACGTTATACGTTATACGTTATACGTTATACGTTATACGTTATACGTTATACGTTATACGTTATACGTTATACGTTATACGTTATACGTGATACGTTATAGGTTATACGTTATACGTTATACGTTATACGTTATACGTTATACGTTATACGTTATACGTTATACGTTAAACATTATACGTTATACGTTATACGTTATACGTTATACGTTATACGTTATACGTTATACGTTATACGTTATACGTTATACCCTATACGTTATACGTTATACGTTATACGTTATACGTTATACGTTATACGTTATACGTTATACGTTATACGTTATACGTTATACGTTATAGGTCATACCTTATACGTGATACGTCATACGTTATACGTTATGCGTTATACGTTATACGTTATACGTTATACGTTATACGTTATACGTTATACGTTATACGTTATACGTTATACGTTATACGTTATACGTTATACGTTATACGTTATACGTTATACGTTATACGTTATACGTTATACGTTATAGGTCATACCTTATACGTGATACGTCATACGTTAGACGTTATGCGTTATACGTTATACGTTATACGTTATACGTTATACGTTATACGTTATACGTTATACGTTATACGTTATACGTTATACGTTATACGTTATACGTTATACCCTATACGTTATACGTTATACGTTATACGTTATACGTTATACGTTATACGTTATACGTTACACGTTATACGTTATACGTTACACGTTATACGTTATACGTTATACGTTATACGTTACACGTTATACGTTATACGTTATACGTTATACGTTATACGTTAGACGTTATACGTTATACGTTATACCCTATACGTTATACGTTATACGTTATACGTTATACGTTATACGTTATACGTTATACGTTATACGTTATACGTTATACCCTAAACGCTATTCGTTATACGTTATACGTTATACGTTATACGTTATACGTTATACGTTATACGTTATACGTCACACGTCATACGTTATACGTTATACGTTATACGTTATACGTTATACGTTATACGTTATACGTTATACGTTATACGTTGTAAGTTATACGTTATTCGTTCTACGTTCTTCGTTACACGTTATACGTTACACGTTATGCGTTATACGTTATACGTTATACGTTATAAGTTATACGTTATACGTTATACGTTATACGTTATACGTTATACGTTATACGTTATACGTAATACGTTATACGTTATACGTTATACGTTATACGTTATACGTTATACGTTATACGTTATACGTTATACGTTATACGTTATACGTTATACGTTATACGTTATACGTTATACGTTATACGTTATACGTGATACGTTATAGGTTATACGTTATACGTTATACGTTATACGTTATACGTTATACGTTATACGTTATACGTTATACGTTATACGTTAAACGTTATACGTTATACGTTATACGTTATACGTTATACGTTATACGTTATACGTTATACGTTATACGTTATACGTTATACCCTATACGTTATACGTTATACGTTATACGTTATACGTTATACGTTATACGTTATACGTTATACGTTATACGTTATACGTTATACGTTATAGGTCATACCTTATACGTGATACGTCATACGTTATACGTTATGCGTTATACGTTATACGTTATACGTTATACGTTATACGTTATACGTTATACGTTATACGTTATACGTTATACGTTATACGTTATACGTTATACGTTATACGTTATACGTTATACGTTATACGTTATACGTTATACGTTATAGGTCATACCTTATACGTGATACGTCATACGTTAGACGTTATGCGTTATACGTTATACGTTATACGTTATACGTTATACGTTATACGTTATACGTTATACGTTATACGTTATACGTTATACGTTATACGTTATACGTTATACCCTATACGTTATACGTTATACGTTATACGTTATACGTTATACGTTATACGTTATACGTTATACGTTATACGTTATACGTTACACGTTATACGTTATACGTTATACGTTATACGTTACACGTTATACGTTATACGTTATACGTTATACGTTATACGTTAGACGTTATACGTTATACGTTATACCCTATACGTTATACGTTATACGTTATACGTTATACGTTATACGTTATACGTTATACGTTATACGTTATACGTTATACCCTAAACGCTATTCGTTATACGTTATACGTTATACGTTATACGTTATAGGTCATACCTTATACGTGATACGTCATACGTTAGACGTTATGCGTTATACGTTATACGTTATACGATATACGTTATACGTTATACGTTATACGTTATACGTTATACGTTATACGTTATACGTTATACGTTATACGTTATACGTTATACGTTATACGTTATACGTTATACGTTATACGTTATAGGTCATACCTTATACGTGATACGTCATACGTTAGACGTTATGCGTTATACGTTATACGTTATACGTTATACGTTATACGTTATACGTTATCGTTATACGTTATACGTTATACGTTATACGTTATACGTTATACGTTATACGTTATACGTTATACGTTATACGTTATACGTTATACGTTATACGTTATACGTTATACGTTATACGTTATACGTTATACGTTATACGTTATACGTTATACGTTATACGTTATACGTTATACGTTATACGTTATACGTTATACGTTATACGTTATACGTTATACGTTATACGTTATACGTCATACGTTATACGTTATACGTTATACGTTATACGTAATACGTTATCGTTATACGTTATACGTTATACGTTATACGTTATACGTTATACGTTATACGTTATACGTTATACGTTATACGTTATACGTTATACGTTATACCCTATACGTTATACGTTATACGTTATACGTTATACGTTATACGTTATACGTTATACGTTATACGTTATAGGTTATACGTTATACGTTATACGTTATACGTTATACGTTATACGTTATACGTTATACGTTATACGTTATACGTTATACGTTATACGTTATACGTTATACGATATACGTTATACGTTATACGTTATACGTTATACGTTATACGTTATACGTTATACGTTATACGTTATACGTTATACGTTATACGTTATACGTTATACGTTATACGTTACACGTTATACGTTACACGTTATACGTTATACGTTATACGTTATAAGTTATACGTTATACGTCATACGTTATACTTTATACGGTATACGTTATACGTTATACCCTATACGTTATACGTTATACGTTATACGTTATACGTTATACGTTATACGTTATACGTTATACTTTATACGGTATACGTTATACGTTATACCCTATACGTTATACGTTATACGTTATACGTTATACGTTATACGTTATACGTTATACGTTATACGTTATAGGTTATACGTTATACGTTAGACGTTATACGTTATACGTTATACGTTATACGTTATACGTTATACGTTATACGTTATACGTTATACGTTATACGTTATACGTTATACGTTATACGTTATACGTTATACGTAATATGTAATACGTCATACGTTTTACGTTATACGTTATACGTTATACGTTATACGTTATACGTTGTACGTTATACTTTATACGGTATACGTTATACGTTATACGTTATACGTTATACGTTATACGTTATACGTTATACGTTATACGTTATACGTTATACGTTATACGTTATACGTTATACGTTATACGTTATACGTCACACGTCATACGTTATACGTTATACGTTATACGTTATATGTTATACGTTATACGTTGTACGTTATAGGTTATACTATACACGTTGTACGTTATACGTTATACGTTATACGTTATACGTTATACGTTATACGTAATATGTAATACGTCATACGTTTTACGTTATACGTTATACGTTATACGTTATACGTTATACGTTATACGTTATACGTTATACGTTATACGTTATACGTTATACGTTATACGTTATACGTTATACGTTATACGTTATACGTTATACGTTATACGTTATACGTTATACGTTATACGTTATACGTTATACGTTATACGTTATACGTTATACGTTATACGTTATACGTTATACGTTATACGTTATACGTTATACGTTATACGTTATACGTTATACGTTATACGTTATACGTTATACGTTATACGTTATACGTTATACGTTATACGTTATACGTTATACGTTATACGTTATACGTTATACGTTATACGTTATACGTTATTCGTTATACGTTATACGTTATACCTTATAGGTTATACGTGATACGTTATACGTCATACGTTATACGTTATACGTTATAGGTCATACCTTATACGTTATACGTTATACGTTATACGTTATACGTTATACGTTATACGTTATACGTTATACGTTATACGTTATACGTTATACGTTATACGTTACACGTTATACGTTATACGTTATACGTTATACGTTACACGTTATACGTTATACGTTATACTTTATACGTTATACGTTATACGTTATACGTTATACGTTATACCCTATACGCTATTCGTTATACGTTATACGTTATACGTTATACGTTATAGGTCATACCTTATACGTGATACGTCATACGTTAGACGTTATGCGTTATACGTTATACGTTATACGTTATACGTTATACGTTATACGTTATACGTTATACGTTATACGTTATACGTTATACGTTATACGTTATACGTTATACGTTATACGTTATACGTTATACGTTATACGTTATACGTTATACGTTATACGTTATACGTTATACGTTATACGTTATACGTTATACGTTATACGTTATACGTTATACGTGATACGTTATGCGCTTTACGTTATACGTTATACGTTTTTCACTATACGTTATACGTTATACGTTATACGTTATACGTTATACGTTATAGGTCATACCTTATACGTTATACGTTATACGTTATACGTTATACGTTATACGTTATACGTTATACGTTATACGTTATACGTTATACGTTATACGTTATACGTTATACGTTATACGTTATACGTTATACGTCACACGTCATACGTTATACGTTATACGTTATACGTTATACGTTATACGTTATACGTTATACGTTATACGTTATACGTTGTAAGTTATACGTTATTCGTTCTACGTTCTTCGTTACACGTTATACGTTACACGTTATGCGTTATACGTTATACGTTATACGTTATAAGTTATACGTTATACGTTATACGTTATACGTTATACGTTATACGTTATACGTTATACGTAATACGTTATACGTTATACGTTATACGTTATACGTTATACGTTATACGTTATACGTTATACGTTATACGTTATACGTTATACGTTATACGTTATACGTTATACGTTATACGTTATACGTTATACGTGATACGTTATAGGTTATACGTTATACGTTATACGTTATACGTTATACGTTATACGTTATACGTTATACGTTATACGTTAAACGTTATACGTTATACGTTATACGTTATACGTTATACGTTATACGTTATACGTTATACGTTATACGTTATACGTTATACCCTATACGTTATACGTTATACGTTATACGTTATACGTTATACGTTATACGTTATACGTTATACGTTATACGTTATACGTTATACGTTATACGTTATAGGTCATACCTTATACGTGATACGTCATACGTTATACGTTATGCGTTATACGTTATACGTTATACGTTATACGTTATACGTTATACGTTATACGTTATACGTTATACGTTATACGTTATACGTTATACGTTATACGTTATACGTTATAGGTCATACCTTATACGTGATACGTCATACGTTAGACGTTATGCGTTATACGTTATACGTTATACGTTATACGTTATACGTTATACGTTATACGTTATACGTTATACGTTATACGTTATACGTTATACCCTATACGTTATACGTTATACGTTATACGTTATACGTTATACGTTATACGTTATACGTTATACGTTATACGTTATACGTTACACGTTATACGTTATACGTTATACGTTATACGTTACACGTTATACGTTATACGTTATACGTTATACGTTATACGTTTGACGTTATACGTTATACGTTATACCCTATACGTTATACGTTATACGTTATACGTTATACGTTATACGTTATACGTTATACGTTATACGTTATACGTTATACCCTAAACGCTATTCGTTATACGTTATACGTTATACGTTATACGTTATACGTTATACGTTATACGTTATACGTCACACGTCATACGTTATACGTTATACGTTATACGTTATACGTTATACGTTATACGTTATACGTTATACGTTGTAAGTTATACGTTATTCGTTCTACGTTCTTCGTTACACGTTATACGTTACACGTTATGCGTTATACGTTATACGTTATACGTTATAAGTTATACGTTATACGTTATACGTTATACGTTATACGTTATACGTTATACGTTATACGTAATACGTTATACGTTATACGTTATACGTTATACGTTATACGTTATACGTTATACGTTATACGTTATACGTTATACGTTATACGTTATACGTTATACGTTATACGTTATACGTGATACGTTATAGGTTATACGTTATACGTTATACGTTATACGTTATACGTTATACGTTATACGTTATACGTTAAACGTTATACGTTATACGTTATACGTTATACGTTATACGTTATACGTTATACGTTATACGTTATACGTTATACGTTATACCCTATACGTTATACGTTATACGTTATACGTTATACGTTATACGTTATACGTTATACGTTATACGTTATACGTTATACGTTATACGTTATAGGTCATACCTTATACGTGATACGTCATACGTTATACGTTATGCGTTATACGTTATACGTTATACGTTATACGTTATACGTTATACGTTATACGTTATACGTTATACGTTATACGTTATACGTTATACGTTATACGTTATACGTTATACGTTATACGTTATACGTTATACGTTATACGTTATACGTTATAGGTCATACCTTATACGTGATACGTCATACGTTAGACGTTATGCGTTATACGTTATACGTTATACGTTATACGTTATACGTTATACGTTATACGTTATACGTTATACGTTATACGTTATACGTTATACGTTATACGTTATACCCTATACCCTATACGTTATACGTTATACGTTATACGTTATACGTTATACGTTATACGTTATACGTTATACGTTATACGTTATACGTTACACGTTATACGTTATACGTTATACGTTATACGTTACACGTTATACGTTATACGTTATACGTTATACGTTATACGTTAGACGTTATACGTTATACGTTATACCCTATACGTTATACGTTATACGTTATACGTTATACGTTATACGTTATACGTTATACGTTATACGTTATACGTTATACCCTAAACGCTATTCGTTATACGTTATACGTTATACGTTATACGTTATAGGTCATACCTTATACGTGATACGTCATACGTTAGACGTTATGCGTTATACGTTATACGTTATACGTTATACGTTATACGTTATACGTTATACGTTATACGTTATACGTTATACGTTATACGTTATACGTTATACGTTATACGTTATACGTTATACGTTATACGTTATACGTTATACGTTATAGGTCATACCTTATACGTGATACGTCATACGTTAGACGTTATGCGTTATACGTTATACGTTATACGTTATACGTTATACGTTATACGTTATCGTTATACGTTATACGTTATACGTTATACGTTATACGTTATACGTTATACGTTATACGTTATACGTTATACGTTATACGTTATACGTTATACGTTATACGTTATACGTTATACGTTATACGTTATACGTTATACTTTATACGTTATACGTTATACGTTATATGTTATACGTTATACGTTATACGTTATACGTTATACGTTATACGTTATACGTTATACGTTATACGTCATACGTTATACGTTATACGTTATACGTTATACGTAATACGTTATCGTTATACGTTATACGTTATACGTTATACGTTATACGTTATACGTTATACGTTATACGTTATACGTTATACGTTATACGTTATACGTTATACCCTATACGTTATACGTTATACGTTATACGTTATACGTTATACGTTATACGTTATACGTTATACGTTATAGGTTATACGTTATACGTTATACGTTATACGTTATACGTTATACGTTATACGTTATACGTTATACGTTATACGTTATACGTTATACGTTATACGTTATACGTTATACGATATACGTTATACGTTATACGTTATACGTTATACGTTATACGTTATACGTTATACGTTATACGTTATACGTTATACGTTATACGTTATACGTTATACGTTATACGTTACACGTTATACGTTACACGTTATACGTTATACGTTATACGTTATAAGTTATACGTTATACGTCATACGTTATACTTTATACGGTATACGTTATACGTTATACCCTATACGTTATACGTTATACGTTATACGTTATACGTTATACGTTATACGTTATACGTTATACTTTATACGGTATACGTTATACGTTATACCCTATACGTTATACGTTATACGTTATACGTTATACGTTATACGTTATACGTTATACGTTATACGTTATAGGTTATACGTTATACGTTATACGTTATACGTTATACGTCATACGTTATACGTTATACGTTATACGTTATACGTTATACGTTATACGTTATACGTTATACGTTATACGTTGTAAGTTATACGTTATTCGTTCTACGTTCTTCGTTACACGTTATACGTTACACGTTATGCGTTATACGTTATACGTTATACGTTATAAGTTATACGTTATACGTTATACGTTATACGTTATACGTTATACGTTATACGTTATACGTAATACGTTATACGTTATACGTTATACGTTATACGTTATACGTTATACGTTATACGTTATACGTTATACGTTATACGTTATACGTTATACGTTATACGTTATACGTTATACGTGATACGTTATAGGTTATACGTTATACGTTATACGTTATACGTTATACGTTATACGTTATACGTTATACGTTATACGTTAAACGTTATACGTTATACGTTATACGTTATACGTTATACGTTATACGTTATACGTTATACGTTATACGTTATACGTTATACCCTATACGTTATACGTTATACGTTATACGTTATACGTTATACGTTATACGTTATACGTTATACGTTATACGTTATACGTTATACGTTATAGGTCATACCTTATACGTGATACGTCATACGTTATACGTTATGCGTTATACGTTATACGTTATACGTTATACGTTATACGTTATACGTTATACGTTATACGTTATACGTTATACGTTATACGTTATACGTTATACGTTATACGTTATACGTTATACGTTATACGTTATACGTTATACGTTATACGTTATAGGTCATACCTTATACGTGATACGTCATACGTTAGACGTTATGCGTTATACGTTATACGTTATACGTTATACGTTATACGTTATACGTTATACGTTATACGTTATACGTTATACGTTATACGTTATACGTTATACGTTATACCCTATACGTTATACGTTATACGTTATACGTTATACGTTATACGTTATACGTTATACGTTATACGTTACACGTTATACGTTATACGTTATACGTTATACGTTACACGTTATACGTTATACGTTATACGTTATACGTTATACGTTAGACGTTATACGTTATACGTTATACCCTATACGTTATACGTTATACGTTATACGTTATACGTTATACGTTATACGTTATACGTTATACGTTATACGTTATACGTTATACCCTAAACGCTATTCGTTATACGTTATACGTTATACGTTATACGTTATAGGTCATACCTTATACGTGATACGTCATACGTTAGACGTTATGCGTTATACGTTATACGTTATACGTTATACGTTATACGTTATACGTTATACGTTATACGTTATACGTTATACGTTATACGTTATACGTTATACGTTATACGTTATACGTTATACGTTATACGTTATACGTTATACGTTATACGTTATAGGTCATACCTTATACGTGATACGTCATACGTTAGACGTTATGCGTTATACGTTATACGTTATACGTTATACGTTATACGTTATACGTTATCGTTATACGTTATACGTTATACGTTATACGTTATACGTTATACGTTATACGTTATACGTTATACGTTATACGTTATACGTTATACGTTATACGTTATACGTTATACGTTATACGTTATACGTTATACGTTATACGTTATACGTTATACGTTATACGTTATACGTTATACGTTATACGTTATACGTTATACGTTATACGTTATACGTTATACGTTATACGTTATACGTTATACGTTATACGTTATACGTCATACGTTATACGTTATACGTTATACGTTATACGTAATACGTTATCGTTATACGTTATACGTTATACGTTATACGTTATACGTTATACGTTATACGTTATACGTTATACGTTATACGTTATACGTTATACGTTATACCCTATACGTTATACGTTATACGTTATACGTTATACGTTATACGTTATACGTTATACGTTATACGTTATAGGTTATACGTTATACGTTATACGTTATACGTTATACGTTATACGTTATACGTTATACGTTATACGTTATACGTTATACGTTATACGTTATACGATATACGTTATACGTTATACGTTATACGTTATACGTTATACGTTATACGTTATACGTTATACGTTATACGTTATACGTTATACGTTATACGTTATACGTTATACGTTACACGTTATACGTTACACGTTATACGTTATACGTTATACGTTATCAGTTATACGTTATACGTCATACGTTATACTTTATACGGTATACGTTATACGTTATACCCTATACGTTATACGTTATACGTTATACGTTATACGTTATACGTTATACGTTATACGTTATACTTTATACGGTATACGTTATACGTTATACCCTATACGTTATACGTTATACGTTATACGTTATACGTTATACGTTATACGTTATACGTTATACGTTATAGGTTATACGTTATACGTTATACGTTATACGTTATACGTTATACGTTATACGTTATACGTTATACGTTATACGTTATACGTTATACGTTATACGTTATACGTTATACGTTATACGTTATACGTTATACGTTATACGTTATACCCTGTACGCTATTCGTTATACGTTATACGTTATACGTTATACGTTATAGGTCACACCTTATACGTGATACGTCATACGTTAGACGTTATGCGTTATACGTTATACGTTATACGTTATACGTTATACGTTATACGTTATACGTTATACGTTATACGTTATACGTTATACGTTATACGTTATACGTTATACGTTATACGTAATACGTTATGCGTCACACGTCATACGTTATACGTTATACGTTATACGTTATACGTTATACGTTATACGTTATACGTCACACGTCATACGTTATACGTTATACGTTATACGTTATACACTATACGCTATTCGTTATACGTTATACGTTATACGTTATACGTTATAGGTCATACCTTATACGTGATACGTCATACGTTAGACGTTATGCGTTATACGTTATACGTTATACGTTATACGTTATACGTTATACGTTATACGTTATACGTTATACGTTATACGTTATACGTTATACGTTATACGTTATACGTTATACGTTATACGTTATACGTTATTCGTTATACGTTATACGTTATACGTTATACGTTATAGGTCATACCTTATACGTGATACGTCATACGTTAGACGTTATGCGTTATACGTTATACGTTATACGTTATACGATATACGTTATACGTTATACGTTATACGTTATACGTTATACGTTATACGTTATACGTTATACGTTATAGGCTATACGTTATACGTTATACGTTATACGTTATAGGTCATACCTTATACGTTATACGTTATACGTTATACGTTATACGTTATACGTTATACGTTATACGTTATACGTTATACGTTATACGTTATACGTTATACGTTATACGTTATACGTTATACGTTATACGTTATACGTTATACGTTATACGTTATACTTTATACGTTATACGTTATACGTTATACGTTATACCCTGTACGCTATTCGTTATACGTTATACGTTATACGTTATACGTTATAGGTCACACCTTATACGTGATACGTCATACGTTAGACGTTATGCGTTATACGTTATACGTTATACGTTATACGTTATACGTTATACAATATACGTTATACGTTATACGTTATACGTTATACGTTATACGTTAATACGTTATACGTTATACGTGATACGTTATAGGTTATACTTTATACGTTATACGTTTATACGTTATACGTTATACGTTTATACGTTATACGTTATACGTTATACGTTATACGTTATACGTTATACGTAATACGTTCTGCGTCACACGTCATACGTTATACGTTATACGTTATACGTTATACGTTATACGTTATACGTTATACGTCACACGTCATACGTTATACGTTATACGTTATACGTTATACGTTATACGTTATACGTTATACGTTATACGTTGTAAGTTATACGTTATTCGTTCTACGTTCTTCGTTACACGTTATACGTTACACGTTATGCGTTATACGTTATACGTTATACTTTTAATTATAAGTTATAAGTTATGCGTTATACGTTATACGTTATACGTTATACGTTATACGTTATACGTTATACGTTATACGTTATACGTTATACGTTATACGTTATACGTTATACGATATACGTTATACGTTATCCGTTATACGTTATACGTTATACGTTATACGTTATACGTTATACGTTATAGGTTATACGTTATACGTTATACGTTATACGTTATACGTTATACGTTATACGTTATACGTTATACCCTGTCGCTATTCGTTATACGTTATACGTATACGTTATACGTTTATAGGTCACACCTTATACGTGATACGTCATACGTTAGACGTTATGTCGTTATACGTTAGTACGTTATAAGTATACGTTATACGTTATACCGTTATACGTATATACGTTATACGTTATACGATATCTATACTTTATACGTTGATACGTTATAGTTTATACGTGATACCGTTATACGTTTATACGTTATACGTTATACGTCTACGTTATACGTTAATACGTTATACGTTAACGTTATACGTTATACGTTATCGTATACGTTATACGTTATACGTTATACGTTATTAGTATACGTTATACCGTTATACGTTAAACGTTATACGTTATACGTTATACGTTATACGTCGTTATACGTATCCTACACTTTATACGTTATACGTATACTTTATACTTAATACGTTATACGTTATACGTTATACCCTCTATACGCTATCGTTATACGTATACGTTATACGTTATACGTATAGGTCATACCTTATACGTGATACGTCATACGTTAGACGTTATGCGTTACTAACGTTATACCGTTTATACGTTACAACGTTATACGTTATACGTTTAGTACGTGTTATACGTTATACGTTATACGTTATACGTATACGTTTACGTTATACGTTATACGTTATACGTTATACGTTATACGTTATACTTATACGTTATACGTTATACGTTATACGTTATACGTATATACGTTTAACGTGATACGTTATACGTTAACTAGGTCATTACCCTTATACGTCGATTCGTCATACGTTAGACGTTATGCGTTATACGACTTATACAGTTATACGTTATACGTTATACGTTATACGTATTACGTTATACGTTATACGTTATAACGTATACGCTTATACGTTATACGTTATACGTTATACGTTATAGGCTATACGTTATACGTTATACTTATACGTTATAGAGTCATACTCTTATACGTTATACGTTATAGTTATACGTTATACGTTATACGTTATACTGTATACGTTATACGTTAATAGTGCTACTACCGTTATAGCTTTATCCGTTATACGTTATAGGTCATACCTTTATACGTTATACGTTATACGTTATACGTATACGTTATACGTTATACGTTAAACGTTATACGTTAGAACGTTATACGTTCTACGTTATACGGTATACGTTATACGTATACGTTATACTTTATACGTTATACGTTATACTTTATACGTTATACGTTTACTTTATACGTTATACGTTATACGTTATACGTTTAAACCCCTGTACGCTATTCGTTATACGTTATACGTTAAACCGTTATACGTTATAGGTCACACCTTATACGTGATACGTCATACGTTAGACGTTATGGTACGTTATAGTTATACGTTATACGTTATACGTTACGTTATACGTTATACGTTATACGTTATACGTTATACGTTATACGTTATACGTTATACGTTATACGTTATAACCGTTATACGTTATACCGTTATACGTTATACGTTATACGTTATACGTTATACGTTATAGCGTACATTTACCTTATACGTTGATACGTCATACGTTAGAATTATGCGTTATACCTTATACGTGATCTACGTCATACTGTTCGACGTTATGCGTATATACGTATACGTTAACTTATACGTTAATACGTTTACGTTATACGTATACCGTTATAGTACGTTATACAGTTATACGTTATACGTTATATCGTTATACGTTATACGTTATAGCTATACGTTATACGTTATACGTTATACGTATAGGTCTTACCTTATACGTTTATCCGTTATACTTTATACGATATAGTTATACGTTATACCTTTATACGTTTACGTTATAGGCATCGTTATACGTTATACGTTATACGTTATAGGTCATACCTTATCGTTATACGTTATACGTTATACCGTTATACGTTATACGTTATACGTTATACGTTATACGTTCTACGTTATACGTTATAGTTATCGTTATACGTTATCTTATACGTTATACTTTATACGTTATACGTTATACGTTATACGTTATACGTTATACGTTTATACGATATACGTTAAACTTATACGTTTCCGTTATACGTTATACGTTTACGTTATACGTTACACGTTATACTTATACGTTATACTTAACGTTATACGTTATACGTTACACGTTTATACCCTATACGCTATTCGTTATACGTTATACGTTATACGTTATACGTTATAGGTCATACCTTTACGTGATACGTCATACGTTAGACGTTATGCGTTATACGTTATACGTTATACGTTATACGTTATACGTTATACGTTATACGTTATAGTTATACGTTATACGTTATACGTTATACGTTATACGTAATACGTCTATACGTTATACGTTTATACGGTATACGGTATACGTTATACGTTTATTACCGTTATACGTTATACGTTATACGTTATACGTTATACGTTATACGTTATACGTTATAGTTCATACCTTATACGTGATACTGTCATACGTTAGACGTTATGCGTTATACGTTATACGTTATACCGTTATACGTTATACGTTATACGTTATACGTAAGTCGTCACACGTCATCACGTTATACGTTATACGTTATACGTTATACCCTAACGCTATTCGTTATACGTTATACGTTATACTGTTAAACGTTATAGGTCATACTTATACGCTGATACGTCATACGTTAGACGTTATGCGTTATACGTTATACGTTATACGTATACGTAATCCGTATACGTTATAACGTTATACGGTTATACGTTATACGTTATACGTTATACGTTACTTACGTTATACGTTATATACGTTATACGTTATACGTTATACGTTATTCGTTATACGTACGTTATACGTTATACGTTATACGTTATACGTTATAGGTCATACCTTATACGTGATACGTCATACGTTAGACGTTATGCGTTATACGTTATACGTTATAACGTTATACGTTATACGTTATACGTTATACGTTATACGTTATACGTTATACGTTACTACGTTATACGTTATACGTTATACGTTATAGGCTATACGTTATACTGTTTATACGTTATACTGTTATAGGTCCATACCTTATACGTTATACGTAATACGTTATACGTTATACGTTATACGTTATACGTTATCGTTATACGTTATACGTTATACTTATACGTTATACGTTATACGTTATACGTTATACGTTATACTTTAACACTTATACGTTATACGTTATTACGTTATACGTTATAGTTATACCCTGTACGCTATTCGTTATACGTTATACGTATACGTTATACGTTATAGGTCACCACCTTATACGTGATACTTCATACGTTAGACGTTATGCGTTATACGTTTATACGTTATACGTTATACGTTATACGTTATACGTTATACGTTATACGTTATACGTTATACGTTTATACGTTATACGTTATACGTTATCGTTAATACGTTATAGGCTATACGTTATACTTTATACGTATACGTTAATAGGTCATCCCTTATACGTTATAGCGTTATACGTTATACCGTTATACGTTATACGTTAACGTTATACGTTAATACGTTATACGTTATACGTTATATCGTTATACGTTAATACTTTATACCGTTATACGTTCTACGTTATACTTTATACGTTATACGTTATACGTTATACGTTATACGTTATACTTTATACGTTATACGTTATACGTTATACGTTATACCCTGTACGCTATTCCGTTATACGTTATACGTTATACGTTATCGTTATAGGGTCACACCTTATACGTTGATACGTCATACGTTAGACGTTATGCGTTTACGTTATACGTTATACGTTATCTTATACGTTATACGTTACTACGTTTACGTTATACGGTTATACGTTATACGTTATACGTTATACGTTATACGTATACGTAATACGTTATGCGTCACACTCATACGTTATACGTTATACGTTATACGTTATACGTATACGTTATACGTTATACGTAACACGTCATACTTATACTTATACGTTATACTTTATACACCCTCATACGCTATTCGTTTATACGTTATACGTTATACGTTATACGTTATAGGTCATACCTTATACGTGATACGTCATACGTTAGACGTTATTGCGTTATACGTTAAACGTTATACGTTTATACGTTTATACGTTATACGTTATACGTATAACGTTGATTCGTTATACGTTATACGTTATACGTTATACGTTATACGTTATACTTATACGTTATACGTTATTCGTTATACGTTATACGTTATACGTTATACGTTATAGGTCATACCTTATACGTGATACGTCATACGTTTAGACCGTTATGCGTTATACGTTATACGTTATTACGTTATACGATATACGTTATACGTTATACGTTATACGTTACTACGTTATACGTTATACGTTTATACGTTATACTTATAGGCTATACGTTACTACTTTCTACGTTATACGTTATAGGTCATACCTATACGTTATACGTTATCACGTTATACGTTATACGTATACGTTTAAACGTTATACTTTATACGTTATACGTTATACGTTATACGTTATACGTTATACGTTAATACGTTATACGTTATACGTTATACGTTATACGTTATACGTATACTTTATACGTTATACGTTATACGTTATACGTTATACCCTGTACGCTATTCGATATACGTTATACGTTATACTTTATACGTTATAGGTCACACCTTATACGTGATACGTCATACGTTAGACGTTATGCGTTATACGTTATACGTTATACTTATACGTTATACGTTATACCAATATATCTTACGTTTCTTATCGTATTAACGTATACGTTTATTACTTATACGTTATACGTTATACGTTAGTACGTGATTCGTTAGTAGGTTATACTTATACGTTATACGTATTCGTTATACGTTATACGTTATACGTATTATACGTTATACGTTATACGGTTATACGTTATACGTTATACGTATACGTTCTGCGTCACACGTCATACGTATACGTATACGTTATACGTTATACTCGTATAAACGTTTTCTACGTATACGGTCACACGTCATACGTTATACGTTATACGTTATACGTATACGTTATACGTTATACGTAATACGTTATACGTTGTAAGTTATACGTTATTCGTTTCAACGCTTCTTCGTTACACGTTATACGTTACACGTTATGCGTTATACGTTATCACGTTATACGTATAAGTATAAGTTATGCGTTATACGTTATACGTTATACTATATACGTTATACGCTTTATACGTTATACGTTATACGTATACGTTTATACGTTATACGTTATACGTTATCGTTATACGTTATACCGTTAATCCGTTATACGTTATACGTTATACGTTATACGTTATACGTTATTCGTTATAGGTTATACGTTATACGTTATACAGTTATACGTTATACGTTATACGTTATACGTTATACTAGTTATACACGTTATACCCTGTACGCTATTCGTTATACGTTATACTTTATACGTTATACGTTATAGGTCACACCTTATACGTGATACGTCAACGTTAGGACGTTATGCGTTATACGTATACGTTATACGTTATACGTTATACGTATACTTATACGTTATACGTTATACGTTATACGTATACGTTATAGCTTATACGTTTATACGTTATACGTGATACGTTATAGGTTATACGTATACGTTATACGTTATACGTTATACGTTATACGATATACGGTATACGTTATACGTATACTTATACGTTCATACGTTATACGTTATACGTTATACGTTATACGTTATACGTTATACGTTATACGTATAAGTTATACGTTATACGTTATACGTTATACGTTATACGTTATACGGTTATACGTACACGTTATACGTTATACGTTATACTTTACTACGTTATACGTTATACGTTATACGTTTATACCCATACGCTATTCGTTATACGTTTTACGTTATACGTTATACGTTATAGGTCATACCTTATACGTGATACGTCATACGTTAGACGTGATGCGTTATACGTTATACGTGTATACGTTACACGTTATACGTTATAAGTTATAGCTTATACGTTATACGTTATAGCTTATTACGTTATACGTTATACGTTATACGTTATACGTTATATCGTATACGTTATACGTATACTGTTATACGGTATACGTTATACGTTATACTTTATACGTTATACGTATACGTTATACGTTATACGTTATAGGTCATACCTTATACGTGATACGTCATACGTTAGACGTTATGCGTTATACCTTATACGTGATACGTCATACGTTAGACGTTATGCGTTATACGTTATACGTTATACGTTATACGTTATACGGTATACGTTATCGTTATACGTTATACGTATACGTTATTACGTTATACGTATTACGTATTATACGTTATACGTTATAGGCTAATACGTTATACGTTATCCGTTATACGTTATAGGTCATACCTTATACGTTCTACGTTATACGTTAACGTTATACGTTATACGTTAAACGTTATACGTTATAGGCTATACGTTATTCGGTATACTTAACGTTATAGGGCATACTTATACGGTTATACGTTAGTACGATATACGTTATACGTTATACGTTATACGTTATACGTTATACGTTATACGTTATACGTTATACGTTATTACGTTATACGTTATACGTTATACTATCGTTATACGTTATACTTTACGTTATACGTTATACGTTATACGTTATACGTTTATACTTATACTTTACGTTACGTTTATACGTTATACGTTATACGTTATACTTTATAGGTCACACCTTATACGTGATACGTCATACGTTAGACGTTATGCGTTATACGTTATACGTTATACGTTATACGTTATACGTTATACTTATACGTTATACGTTATACGTTATACGTTATAAGTTATACGTTATACGTTATACGTATACGTTATACGTTATACGTTATACGATACGTTATACGTATACTTATACGTTATACTTTATAGGTCATACCTTATACGTGATACGTCATACGTTAGACGTTTATGCGTTTATACCTTATACGTGATACGTCATACGTTAGACGTTATGCGTTATACGTTATACTTTACGTTATACGTTATACGTTATACGTTATACGTTATACGTTTATACGTTATACGTTATCTTTATACGTTATACCGTTATACGTTTATACGTGCTATACGTTATACGTTATACGTTATACGTTATAGTCATACTTCTACGTTATACGTTATACGTTATACGTTATACGTTATACGTTATACGTTATACGTTATACGTTATAGGCTTATACGTTATACGTTATACGTTATACGTTATAGTCATACTTATACGTATACGTTATACGTTATACGTATACGTAATACAGTATACTTATACGTTATACTTATACGTTATCCGTTATACGTTATACGTTATAAACGTTATACGTTATACGTAATACTTAATACGTTATACGTTAATACGTTATACATATACGTTATACTTAATACGTTATACGTTATACGTTATACGTTCTACCCCTTTACGCTATTCGTTATACGTTAATACTTTATACGTTATACGTATAGGTCACACCTTATACGTGATAGTCATACGTTAGACGTTATGCGTTCTAACGTATACGTTTATCCGATATACTTATACGTTATACGTTATACGTTATACGTTATACGTTATACGATATACGTTATACGTTATACGTAATACGTTATGCGTAACGTCATACGTTATACTTATACGTTAAACGTTATACTTATACTTTATACGTCACACGTATACGTTTCATACGTTATACGTTATACGTTATACCCTATACGCTATTCGTTATACGTTATACGTTATACGTGTATACGTTATAGGTCATACCTTATACGTGATACGCATACGTTAGACGATATGCGTTACGTTATACGTTATACCGTTATACGTTATCGTTATACGTTATACGTTATACGTTATTACGTTATACGTTATACTTTACGTTATACGTTATACGTTATACGTTATACGTTATACGTATACGTTATACGTTATACGTTACGTTATACGTTATAGGTCATACTTATACGTGATACTAGACGTTATGACGTTATGCGTATACGTTATACGTTTTACGTTATACGTTATACGTTATACGTTATACGTTATACGTTATACGTTATACGTTATACGTTATACGTTATACGTTATACGTTATGGCTATACGTTATACGTGATACGTTTACGTTAAGGTCATACCTTATATCGTTATACGTTATACGTTATACGTATACGTTATACGTTATACGTTATTATTTACTGTTTAAACGTTATACGTTATACGTTATACGTTATACGTTATACGTTATACGTTATACGTTATAGGTTATACCTTATACGATAGTCTACGTTAGACGTATGCGATATACGTATACGTTATACGTTATACGTTATACGTTATAGTTTACGTTAAACGTTATACGTTACTCGTTATACGATATACGTAATACGTTATACGTTATACGTTATACGTTATAGGCTATACGTTATACGTTATACGTTATACGTTATAGGTCATACTTATACGTTATACGTTATACGTTATACGTTATACGTTATACGTTTATACGTTATACGTTATACGTTATAGGCTATACGTTATACGTTATACGTTATACGTTATAGGTCATACCTTATACGTTATACGTTATACCGTTATACGTTATACGTTATAACGTTATACGTTCTACTTATACGTTATACGTTATACGTTAGACGTTATACGTTATACGTTATACGTTATACGTTATACGTTATACTTTATACGTTATACGTTATACGTTATACGTTATACGTTATACTTTATACGTTATACGTTATACCCTGTACGCTATTCGTTATACGTTATACGTTATACGTTATACGTTATAGGTCACACCTTATACGTGATACGTCATACGTTAGACGTTATGCGTTATACGTTATACGTTATACGTTATACGTTATACGTTATACGTTATACGTTATACGTTATACGTTATACGTTATACGTTATACGTTATACGTTATACCGTTATACGGTATACGTGATACGTTATAGGTTATACGTTATACGTTATACGGTATACGTTATACGCTATACGTTATACGTTATACGTTATACGTTATAAGTTATACGTTATAGGTCATACCTTATACGTGATACGTCATACGTTAGCGTTTGCGTTATACGTATACGTATACGTTATACGTTATAACGTTATACGTTATACGTTATACGTTATACGTTATACGTTATACGTTATACGTTATAGTTATACGTTATACCGTTATACCGTTATACGTTATACGTTATACGTTATACGTTATACGTTATACGTTATACGTTATACGTTATACGTTATACGTTTATACGTTATACGTTTATACGTTAGACGTATACGTTATACGTTATACGTATACGTTATACGTTATAGGCTATACGTTATACGTATACGTATACGTTAATAGGTCATACCCTTATCCGTATACGTTATACGTATACGTTATACGTTATACGTTATACGTTATACGTTATACGTATCCGTATACGTATACGTTATACGTTATAGCTTATACGTTATACGTTATCGTTATACGTATATACGGTTATAGGTCCCCATACCTAATACGTGATACAGTCATACGTTAGGACGTTATGCGTTATACGTTATACGTTATACGTTATACGTTATACGTTATACGTTATACAGTTATACGTTATACGTTATACGTTATACGTTATACTTTATACGTTATACGTTATACGTTATACGTTATCCCTGTACGCTATCGTTATACGTTATACGTTATACGTATACGTTATAGGTCACACCTACTACGTGATACGTCATACGTTAGACGTATGCGTTATACGTAATACGTTATACGTTATACGTTATACGTTATACGTATACGTTATCGTTATACGTTATACGTTATACGTTATACGTTATACGTTATACGTTATACGTGATACGTTATAGGGTTATACGTTATACGTTATCCGTTATACTTTTTACGTTATACGTTATACCCTGTACGCTATTCGTTTACGTTATACGATATACCGTTATACGTTATAGTCACACCTTATACGTGATACGTCATACGTTAGACGTTTATGCGTTATACGTTTTTACGTTATACGTTATACGTTATACGTGATACGTTATACGTTATACGTTATACGTTATAGTACGTTATACGTTATACTTACGTTACTTATACGTGATACGTTATAGGTTTTACGTTATACGTTATACGTTATACGTATACGCTATACGTTATACGTTATAGCGTTACTTAGACGTAATACGTTATAGTT
>NW_027480194.1:0-32569 GCF_051014685.1 Ptiloglossa arizonensis | reverse complement strand
TATCCTATAACGCATAACGTATATCGTATAACGCATAACGTATAGCGAATAACGCATAACGTATAACGTATAACGTATAACGTATAACGTATAACGTATAACGTATAACTTATAACGTATAACGTATAACGTATAACGTATAACGTATAACGTATAACGTATAACGTATAACGTATAACGTATAACGTATAACGTATAACGTATAACGTATAACGTATAACGTATAACGTATAACGTATAACGTATAACGTATAACGTATAACGTATAACGTATAACGTATAACGTATAACGTATAACGTATAACGTATAACGTATAACGTATAACGTATAACGTATAACGTATAACGTATAACGTATAACGTATAACGTGTAACGAAGAACGTATAACGAAGAACGTAAAACGTATAACATATATCCTATAACGCATAACGTATATCGTATAACGCATAACGTATAGCGAATAACGCATAACGTATAACGTATAACGTATAACGTATAACGTATAACGTATAACGTATAACTTATAACGTATAACGTATAACGTATAACGTATAACGAATAACGTATAACGTATAACGTATAACGTATAACGTATAACGTATAACGTATAACGTATAACGTATAACGTATAACGTATAACGTATAACGTATAACGTATAACGTATAACGTATAACGTGTAACGAAGAACGTATAACGAAGAACGTAAAACGTATAACATATATCCTATAACGCATAACGTATATCGTATAACGCATAACGTATAGCGAATAACGCATAACGTATAACGTATAACGTATAACGTATAACGTATAACGCATAACGTATAACGCATAACGTATAACGCATAACGTATAACGCATAACGTATAACGCATAACGTATAACGTATAACGTATAACGTATAACGTATAACGTATAACGTATAACGTATAACGTATAACGTATAACGTATAACGTATAACGTATAACGTATAACGTATAACGTATAACGTATAACGTATAACGTATAACGTATAACGTGTAACGTATAACGTGTAACGAAGAACGTATAACGAAGAACGTAAAACGTATAACATATATCCTATAACGCATAACGTATATCGTATAACGCATAACGTATAGCGAATAACGCATAACGTATAGCGAATAACGCATAACGTATAACGTATAACGTATAACGTATAACGTATAACGTATAACGTATAACGCATAACGTATAACGCATAACGTATAACGCATAACGTATAACGCATAACGTATAACGCATAACGTATAACGCATAACGTATAACGCATAACGTATAACGCATAACGTATAACGCATAACGTATAACGTATAACGTATAACGCATTACGTATAACGTATAACGTATAACGTAAAACGTATAACGTATAACGTATAACGTATAACGTATAACGTATAACGTATAACGTATAACGTATAACGTATAACGTATAACGTATAACGTATAAAGTATAACGTATAACGTATAACGTATAACGTATAACGTATAACGTATAACGTATAACGTATAACGTATAACGTATAACGTATAACGTATAACGTATAACGTATAACGTATAACGTATAACGTATAACGTATAACATATAACGTATAACGTATAACGTGTAACGAAGAACGTATAACGAAGAACGTAAAACGTATAACATATATCCTATAACGCATAACGTATATCGTATAACGCATGACGTATAGCGAATAACGCATAACGTATAACGTATAACGTATAACGTATAACGTATAACGTATAACGTATAACGTATAACGTATAACGTATAACGTATAACGTATAACGTATAACGTATAACGTATAACGTATAACGTATAACGTATAACGTATAACGTATAACGTATAACGTATAACGTATAACGTATAACGTATAACGTATAACGTATAACGTATAACGTATAACGTATAACGTATAACGTATAACGTGTAACGAAGAACGTATAACGAAGAACGTATAACGAAGAACGTAAAACGTATAACATATATCCTATAACGCATAACGTACATCGTATAACGCATAACGTATAGCGAATAACGCATAACGTATAACGTATAACGTATAACGTATAACGTATAACGTATAACGTATAACTTATAACGTATAACGTATAACGTATAACGTATAACGTATAACGTATAACGTATAACGTATAACGTATAACGTATAACGTATAACGTATAACGTATAACGTATAACGTATAACGTATAACGTATAACGTATAACGTATAACGTATAACGTATAACGTATAACGTATAACGTATAACGTGTAACGAAGAACGTATAACGAAGAACGTAAAACGTATAACATATATCCTATAACGCATAACGTATATCGTATAACGCATAACGTATAGCGAATAACGCATAACGTATAACGTATAACGTATAACGTATAACGTATAACGCATGACGTATAGCGAATAACGCATAACGTATAACGTATAACGTATAACGTATAACGTATAACGTATAACGTATAACGTATAACGTATAACGTATAACGTATAACGTATAACGTATAACGTATAACGTATAACGTATAACGTATAACGTATAACGTATAACGTATAACGTATAACGTATAACGTATAACGTATAACGTATAACGTATAACGTATAACGTATAACGTATAACGTATAACGTGTAACGAAGAACGTATAACGAAGAACGTAAAACGTATAACATATATCCTATAACGCATAACGTATATCGTATAACGCATGACGTATAGCGAATAACGCATAACGTATAACGTATAACGTATAACGTATAACGTATAACGTATAACGTATAACGTATAACGTATAACGTATAACGTATAACGTATAACGTATAACGTATAACGTATAACGTATAACGTATAACGTATATCGTATAACGTATAACGTATAACGTATAACGTATAACGTATAACGTATAACGTATAACGTATAACGTATAGGGTATAACGTATAACGTATAACGTATAACCTATAACGTATAACGTATAACGTATAACGTATAACGTATAACGTATAATGTATAACGTATAACGTATAACGTATAAGGTATAACGTATAACGTATAACGTATAACGTATAACGTATAACGTGTAACGAAGAACGTATAACGAAGAACGTAAAACGTATAACATATATCCTATAACGCATAACGTATATCGTATAACGCATAACGTATAGCGAATAACGCATAACGTATAACGTATAACGTATAACGTATAACGTATAACGTATAACGTATAACGTATAACTTATAACGTATAACGTATAACGTATAACGTATAACGTATAACGTATAACGTATAACGTATAACGTATAACGTATAACGTATAACGTATAACGTATAACGTATAACGTATAACGTATAACGTATAACGTATAACGTATAACGTATAACGTATAACGTATAACGTATAACGTATAACATATAACGTATAACGTATAACGTGTAACGAAGAACGTATAACGAAGAACGTAAAACGTATAACATATATCCTATAACGCATAACGTATATCGTATAACGCATGACGTATAGCGAATAACGCATAACGTATAACGTATAACGTATAACGTATAACGTGTAACGTATAACGTGTAACGTATAACGTGTAACGTATAACGTATAAGGTATAACGTATAAAGTATAACGTATAACGTATAACGTATAACGTATAACATATATCCTATAACGCATAACGTATATCGTATAACGCATGACGTATAGCGAATAACGCATAACGTATAACGTATAACGTATAACGTATAACGTGTAACGTATAACGTGTAACGTATAACGTGTAACGTATAACGTATAAGGTATAACGTATAAAGTATAACGTATAACGTATAACGTATAACGTATAACGTATAACGTATAACGTATAACGTATAACGTATAACGTATAACGTATAACGTATAACGTATAACGTATAACGTATGACTTATCACGTATAACGTATAACCTATAACGTATAACGTATAACGTATAACGTATAACGTATAACGTATAACGTATAACGTTTAACGTATAACGTATAACGTATAACGTATAACGTATAACGTATAACGTATAACGTATAACGTATAACGTATAACGTATAACGTATAACGTATAACGTATAACGTATAACGTATAACGTATAAGGTATAACGTATAACGTATAACGTATAACGTATAACGTATAACGTATAACGTATAACGTATAACGTATAACGTATAACGTATAACGTATAACGTATAACGTATAACGTATAACGTATAACGTATAACGTATAACGTATAACGTATAACGTATAACGTATAACGTATAACGTATAACGTATAACGTATAACGTATAACGTATAACGTATAACGTATAACGTATTACGTATAACGTATAACGTATAACGTATAACGTATAACGTATAACGCATAACGCATAACGTATAACGCATAACGTATAACGCATAACGTATAACGGATAACGTATAACGTATAACGTATAACGTATAACGTATAACGTATAACGTATAACGTATAACGTATAACGTATAACGTATAACGTATAACGTATAACGTATAACGTATAACGTATAACGTATAACGTATAACGTATAACGTATAACGTATAACGTATAACGTATAACGTATAACGTATAACGAAGAACGTATAACGAAGAACGTAAAACGTATAACATATATCCTATAACGCATAACGTATATTGTATAACGCATAACGTATAGCGAATAACGCATAACGTATAGCGAATAACGCATAACGTATAGCGTATAACGTATAACGTATAACATATAACGTATAACGTATAACGTATAACGTATAACGTATAACGTATAACGTATAACGTATAACGTATAACGTATAACGTATTACGTATAACGTACAACGTATAACGTATAACGTATAACGTATAACGTATAACGTATAACGTATAACGTATAACGTATAACGTATAACGTATAACCTATAACGTATTACGTATAACGTATAACGTATAACGTATAACGTATAACGTATAACGTATAACGTATAACGTATAACGTATAACGTATAACGTAAAACATATGACGTATTACATATTACGAATAACGTATAACGTATAACGTATAACGTATAACGTATAACGTGTAACGAAGAACGTATAACGAACAACGTAAAACGTATAACATATATCCTATAACGCATAACGTATATTGTATAACGCATAACGTATAGCGAATAACGCATAACGTATAGCGAATAACGCATAACGTATAACGTATAACGTATAACGTATAACGTATAACGTATAACGTATAACGTATAACGTATAACGCATAACGTATAACACATAACGTATAACGCATAACGTATAACGCATAACGTATAACGCATAACGTATAACGCATAACGTATAACGGATAACGTATAACGTATAACGTATAACGTATAACGTATAACGTATAACGTATAACGTACAACGTATAACGTATAACGTGTAACGTATAGCGTATAACGTATAACGTATAACGTATAACGTATAACGTATAACGTATAACGTATAACGTATAACGTATAACGTATAACGTATAACGTATAACGTATAACGTATAACGTATAACGTGTAACGTATAACGTATAACGTATAACGTGTAACGTGTAACGTATAACGTATAACGTATAACGTATAACGTATAACGTATAACGTATAACGTTTAACGTATAACGTATAACGTATAACGTATAACGTATAACGTATAACGTATAACGTATAACGTATAACGTATAACGTATAACGTATAACGTATAACGTAAAACATATGACGTATTACATATTACGTATAACGTATAACGTATAACGTATAACGTATAACGTATAAAGTATAACGTATAACGTATAACGTATAACGTATAACGTATAACGTATAACGTATAACGTATAACGCATAACGTATAACGTATAACGTATAACGTATAACGTATAACGTATAACGTATAACGTATAACGTATAACGTATAACGTATAACGTATAACGTGTAACGAAGAACGTATAACGAACAACGTAAAACGTATAACATATATCCTATAACGCATAACGTATATTGTATAACGCATAACGTATAGCGAATAACGTGTAACGTGTAACGTATAACGTATAACGTATAACGTATAACGTATAACGTATAACGTATAACGTTTAACGTATAACGTATAACGTATAACGTATAACGTATAACGTATAACGTATAACGTATAACGTATAACGTATAACGTATAACGTATAACGTAAAACATATGACGTATTACATATTACGTATAACGTATAACGTATAACGTATAACGTATAACGTATAACGTATAAAGTATAACGTATAACGTATAACACATAACGTATAACGCATAACGTATAACGCATAACGTATAACGCATAACGTATAACGCATAACGTATAACGGATAACGTATAACGTATAACGTATAACGTATAACGTATAACGTATAACGTATAACGTATAACGTATAACGTATAACGTACAACGTATAACGTATAACGTGTAACGTATAGCGTATAACGTATAACGTATAACGTATAACGTATAACGTATAACGTATAACGTATAACGTATAACGTATAACGTATAACGTATAACGTATAACGTATAACGTATAACGTATAACGTATAACGTGTAACGTATAACGTATAACGTATAACGTGTAACGTGTAACGTATAACGTATAACGTATAACGTATAACGTATAACGTATAACGTATAACGTTTAACGTATAACGTATAACGTATAACGTATAACGTATAACGTATAACGTATAACGTATAACGTATAACGTATAACGTATAACGTATAACGTAAAACATATGACGTATTACATATTACGTATAACGTATAACGTATAACGTATAACGTATAACGTATAAAGTATAACGTATAACGTATAACGTATAACGTATAACGTATAACGTATAACGTATAACGTATAACGCATAACGTATAACGTATAACGTATAACGTATAACGTATAACGTACAACGTATAACGTATAACGTATAACGTATAACGTATAACGTATAACGTATAACGTATAACGTATAACGTATAACGTATAACGTATAACGTATAACGTATAACGTAAAACATATGACGTATTACATATTACGTATAACGTATAACGTATAACGTATAACGTATAACGTATAAAGTATAACGTATAACGTATAACGTATAACGTATAACGTATAACGTATAACGTATAACGTATAACGCATAACGTATAACGTATAACGTATAACGTATAACGTATAACGTGTAACGAAGAACGTATAACGAACAACGTAAAACGTATAACATATATCCTATAACGCATAACGTATATTGTATAACGCATAACGTATAGCGAATAACGTGTAACGTGTAACGTATAACGTATAACGTATAACGTATAACGTATAACGTATAACGTATAACGTTTAACGTATAACGTATAACGTATAACGTATAACGTATAACGTATAACGTATAACGTATAACGTATAACGTATAACGTATAACGTATAACGTATAACGTAAAACATATGACGTATTACATATTACGTATAACGTATAACGTATAACGTATAACGTATAACGTATAAAGTATAACGTATAACGTATAACGTATAACGTATAACGTATAACGTATAACGTATAACGTATAACGCATAACGTATAACGTATAACGTATAACGTATAACGCATAACGTATATCGTATAACGCATGACGTATAGCGAATAACGCATAACGTATAACGTATAACGTATAACGTATAACGTGTAACGTATAACGTGTAACGTATAACGTGTAACGTATAACGTATAAGGTATAACGTATAAAGTATAACGTATAACGTATAACGTATAACGTATAACGTATAACGTATAACGTATAACGTATAACGTATAACGTATAACGTATAACGTATAACGTATAACGTATGACTTATCACGTATAACGTATAACCTATAACGTATAACGTATAACGTATAACGTATAACGTATAACGTATAACGTATAACGTTTAACGTATAACGTATAACGTATAACGTATAACGTATAACGTATAACGTATAACGTATAACGTATAACGTATAACGTATAACGTATAACGTATAACGTATAACGTATAACGTATAACGTATAAGGTATAACGTATAACGTATAACGTATAACGTATAACGTATAACGTATAACGTATAACGTATAACGTATAACGTATAACGTATAACGTATAACGTATAACGTATAACGTATAACGTATAACGTATAACGTATAACGTATAACGTATAACGTATAACGTATAACGTATAACGTATAACGTATAACGTATAACGTATAACGTATAACGTATAACGTATAACGTATTACGTATAACGTATAACGTATAACGTATAACGTATAACGTATAACGCATAACGTATAACGCATAACGTATAACGCATAACGTATAACGGATAACGTATAACGTATAACGTATAACGTATAACGTATAACGTATAACGTATAACGTATAACGTATAACGTATAACGTATAACGTATAACGTATAACGTATAACGTATAACGTATAACGTATAACGTATAACGTATAACGTATAACGTATAACGTATAACGTATAACGTATAACGTATAACGAAGAACGTATAACGAAGAACGTAAAACGTATAACATATATCCTATAACGCATAACGTATATTGTATAACGCATAACGTATAGCGAATAACGCATAACGTATAGCGAATAACGCATAACGTATAACGTATAACGTATAACGTATAACGTATAACGTATAACGTATAACGTATAACGTATAACGCATAACGTATAACACATAACGTATAACGCATAACGTATAACGCATAACGTATAACGCATAACGTATAACGCATAACGTATAACGGATAACGTATAACGTATAACGTATAACGTATAACGTTTAACGTATAACGTATAACGTATAACGTATAACGTATAACGTACAACGTATATCGTATAACGTGTAACGTATAGCGTATAACGTATAACGTATAACGTATAACGTATAACGTATAACGTATAACGTATAACGTATAACGTATAACGTATAACGTATAACGTATAACGTATAACGTATAACGTATAACGTATAACGTGTAACGTATAACGTATAACGTATAACGTGTAACGTGTAACGTATAACGTATAACGTATAACGTATAACGTATAACGTATAACGTATAACGTTTAACGTATAACGTATAACGTATAACGTATAACGTATAACGTATAACGTATAACGTATAACGTATAACGTATAACGTATAACGTATAACGTAAAACATATGACGTATTACATATTACGTATAACGTATAACGTATAACGTATAACGTATAAAGTATAACGTATAACGTATAACGTATAACGTATAACGTATAACGTATAACGTATAACGTATAACGTATAACGTATAACGTATAACGTATAACGTATAACGTATAACGTATAACGTATAACGCATAACGTATAACGTATAACGTATAACGTATAACGTATAACGTATAACGTATAACGTATAACGTATAACGTATAACGTATAACGTATAACGTATAACGTATAACGTATTACGTATAACGTATAACGTATAACGTATAACGTATAACGTATAACGTATAACGTATAACGTATAACGTATAATGTATGACGTATAACGTATAACGTATAACGTATAACGTATAACGTATGACGTATAACGTATAACGTATAACGTATAACGTATAACGTATAACCTATGACGTATAACGTATAACGTATAAAGTATAACGTATAACGTATAACGTATAACGTATAACGTATAACGTATAACGTATATCGTATATCGTAAAACGTATAACGAATAACGTATAACGTATAACGTATAACGTATAAAGTATAACGTATAACGTATAACGTATAACGTATAACGTATAACGTATAACGTATAACGTATAACGTATAACGTATAACCTATGACGTATAACGTATAACGTATAACGTATAACGTATAACGTATAACGTATAACCTACGACGTATAACGTGTAACGTATAACGTATAACGTATAACGTATAACGTATAACCTATGACGTATAACGTATATCGTATATCGTAAAACGTATAACGAATAACGTATAACGTATAACGTATAACGTATAAAGTATAACGTATAACGCATATCGTATAACGTATAACATATAACGGATAACGTAAAACGCATAACGTATAACGTATAACGTATAGCGTATAACGTATAACGTATAACGTATAACGTATAACGTATAACGTATAACATGTAACATACAACGTATAACGTATACCGTATAACGTATAACGTATAACCTATGACGTATAACGTGTAACGTATAACGTATAACGTATAACGTATAACGTATAACGTATAACGTATAACGTATAACGTATAACGTATAACGTATAACGTATAACGTATTACGTATAACGTATAACGTATAACGTATAACGTATAACGTATAACGTATAACGTATAACGTATAACGTATAATGTATGACGTATAACGTATAACGTATAACGTATAACGTATAACGTATAACGTATAACGTATAACGTATAACCTACGACGTATAACGTGTAACGTATAACGTATAACGTATAACGTATAACGTATAACGTATAACGTATAACGTATAACGAAGAACGTATAACGAAGAACGTAAAACGTATAACATATATCCTATAACGCATAACGTATATTGTATAACGCATAACGTATAGCGAATAACGCATAACGTATAGCGAATAACGCATAACGTATAACGTATAACGTATAACGTATAACGTATAACGTATAACGTATAACGTATAACGTATAACGCATAACGTATAACACATAACGTATAACGCATAACGTATAACGCATAACGTATAACGCATAACGTATAACGCATAACGTATAACGGATAACGTATAACGTATAACGTATAACGTATAACGTTTAACGTATAACGTATAACGTATAACGTATAACGTATAACGTACAACGTATATCGTATAACGTGTAACGTATAGCGTATAACGTATAACGTATAACGTATAACGTATAACGTATAACGTATAACGTATAACGTATAACGTATAACGTATAACGTATAACGTATAACGTATAACGTATAACGTATAACGTATAACGTGTAACGTATAACGTATAACGTATAACGTGTAACGTGTAACGTATAACGTATAACGTATAACGTATAACGTATAACGTATAACGTATAACGTTTAACGTATAACGTATAACGTATAACGTATAACGTATAACGTATAACGTATAACGTATAACGTATAACGTATAACGTATAACGTATAACGTAAAACATATGACGTATTACATATTACGTATATAGTATAACGTATAACGTATAACGTATAAAGTATAACGTATAACGTATAACGTATAACGTATAACGTATAACGTATAACGTATAACGTATAACGCATAACGTATAACGTATAACGTATAACGTATAACGTATAACGTATAACGTATAACGTATAACGTATAACGTATAACGTATAACGTATAACGTGTAACGTATAACGTATTACGTATAACGTATAACGTATAACGTATAACGTATAACGTATAACGTATAACGTATAACGTATAACGTATAATGTATGACGTATAACGTATAACGTATAACGTATAACGTATAACGTATGACGTATAACGTATAACGTATAACGTATAACGTATAACGTATAACGTATAACCTATGACGTATAACGTATAACGTATAAAGTATAACGTATAACGTATAACGTATAACGTATAACGTATAACGTATAACGTATAACGTATATCGTATATCGTAAAACGTATAACGAATAACGTATAACGTATAACGTATAACGTATAAAGTATAACGTATAACGTATAACGTATAACGTATAACGTATAACGTATAACGTATAACGTATAACGTATAACGTATAACCTATGACGTATAACGTATAACGTATAACGTATAACGTATAACGTATAACGTATAACGTATAACGTATAACGCATAACGTATAACGTATAACGTATAACGTATAACGTATAACGTATAACGTATAACGTATAACGTATAACGTATAACGTATAACGTATAACGTATAACGTATAACGTATTACGTATAACGTATAACGTATAACGTATAACGTATAACGTATAACGTATAACGTATAACGTATAACGTATAATGTATGACGTATAACGTATAACGTATAACGTATAACGTATAACGTATGACGTATAACGTATAACGTATAACGTATAACGTATAACGTATAACCTATGACGTATAACGTATAACGTATAAAGTATAACGTATAACGTATAACGTATAACGTATAACGTATAACGTATAACGTATATCGTATATCGTAAAACGTATAACGAATAACGTATAACGTATAACGTATAACGTATAAAGTATAACGTATAACGTATAACGTATAACGTATAACGTATAACGTATAACGTATAACGTATAACGTATAACGTATAACCTATGACGTATAACGTATAACGTATAACGTATAACGTATATCGTATATCGTAAAACGTATAACGAATAACGTATAACGTATAACGTATAACGTATAAAGTATAACGTATAACGTATAACGTATAACGTATAACGTATAACGTATAACGTATAACGTATAACGTATAACGTATAACCTATGACGTATAACGTATAACGTATAACGTATAACGTATAACGTATAACGTATAACCTACGACGTATAACGTGTAACGTATAACGTATAACGTATAACGTATAACGTATAACCTATGACGTATAACGTATATCGTATATCGTAAAACGTATAACGAATAACGTATAACGTATAACGTATAACGTATAAAGTATAACGTATAACGCATATCGTATAACGTATAACATATAACGGATAACGTAAAACGCATAACGTATAACGTATAACGTATAGCGTATAACGTATAACGTATAACGTATAACGTATAACGTATAACGTATAACATGTAACATACAACGTATAACGTATACCGTATAACGTATAACGTATAACCTATGACGTATAACGTGTAACGTATAACGTATAACGTATAACGTATAACGTATAACGTATAACGTATAACGTATAACGTATAACGTATAACGTATAACGTATAACGTATAACGTATTACGTATAACGTATAACGTATAACGTATAACGTATAACGTATAACGTATAACGTATAACGTATAACGTATAACGTATAACGTATGACGTATAACGTATAACGTATAACGTATAACGTATAACGTATGACGTATAACGTATAACGTATAACGTATAACGTATAACGTATAACGTATAACGTATAACGTATAACGTATAACGTATAACGTATAACGTATAACGTATAACGTATAACGTATAACCTATAACGTATAACGTATAACGTATAATGTATAACGTATAACGTATAACGTATAACGTATAACGTATAACGTATAACGTATAACGTATAACGTATAACGTATAACGTATAACGTATAACGTATAACGTATAACGTATAACGTATGACGTGTAACGTATAACGTATAACGTATTACGTATAACCTATAACGTATAACGTATAACGTATAACGTATAACGTATAACGTATAACGTATAACCTATAACGTATAACGTATAACGTATAATGTATAACGTATAACGTATAACGTATAACGTATAACGTATAACGTATAACGTATAACGTATAACGTATAACGTATAACGTATAACGTATAACGTATAACGTATAACGTATAACGTGTAACGAAGAACGTATAACGAAGAACGTAAAACGTATAACATATATCCTATAACGCATAACGTATATCGTATAACGCATAACGTATAGCGAATAACGCATAACGTATAACGTATAACGCATAACGTATAACGTATAACGTATAACGTATAACGTATAACGTATAACGTATAACGTATATCGTATGACGTGTAACGTATAACGTATAACGTATATCGTATAACGTATGACGTATAACGTATAACGTATAACGTATAACGTATAACGTATAACGTATAACGTATAACGTATAACGTATAACGTATAACGTATAACGTATAACGTATAACGTATAACGTATATCGTATAACGTATAACGTATAAAGTATAACGTATAACGTATAACGTATAACGTATAACGTATAACGTATAACGTATATCGTATATCGTAAAACGTATAACGAATAACGTATAACGTATAACGTATAACGTATAAAGTATAACGTATAACGTATAACGTATAACGTATAACGTATAACGTATAACGTATAACGTATAACGTATAACGTATAACGTATAACGTATAACGTATAACGTATAACGTATAACGTATAACGTATAACGTATAACGTATAATGTATAACGTATAACGTATAACGTATAACGTATAACGTATAACGTATAACGTATAACGTATAACGTATAACGTATAACGTATAACGTATAACGTATAACGTATAACGTATAACGTATAACGTATAACGTGTAACGAAGAACGTATAACGAAGAACGTAAAACGTATAACATATATCCTATAACGCATAACGTATATCGTATAACGCATAACGTATAGCGAATAACGCATAACGTATAACGTATAACGTATAACGTATAACGTATAACGTATAACGTATAACGTATAACGTATAACGTATAACGTATATCGTATGACGTGTAACGTATAACGTATAACGTATATCGTATAACGTATGACGTATAACGTATAACGTATAACGTATAACGTATAACGTATAACGTATAACGTATAACGTATAACGTATAACGTATAACGTATAACGTATAACGTATAACGTATAACGTATAACGTATAACGTATATCGTATTACGTATAACGTATAAAGTATAACGTATAACGTATAACGTATAACGTATAACGTATAACGTATAACGTATATCGTATATCGTAAAACGTATAACGAATAACGTATAACGTATAACGTATAACGTATAAAGTATAACGTATAACGTATAACGTATAACGTATAACGTATAACGTATAACCTATGCCGTATAACGTATAACGTATAAAGTATAACGTATAACGTATAACGTATAACGTATAACGTATAACGTATATCGTATATCGTGAAACGTATAACGAATAACGTATAACGTATAACGTAAAACGTATAAAGTATAACGTATAACGCATATCGTATAGCGTATAACCTATGACGTATAACGTATAACGTATAACGTATAACGTATAACGTATAACGTATAACGTGTAACGAAGAACGTATAACGAAGAACGTAAAACGTATAACATATATCCTATAACGCATAACGTATATCGTATAACGCATAACGTATAGCGAATAACGCATAACGTATAACGTATAACGTATAACGTATAACGTATAACGTATAACGTATAACGTATAACCTATATCGTATAACGTATAACGTATGACGTATAACGTATAACGTATAATGTATAACGTATAACGTATAACGTATAACGTATAACGTATAACGTATAACGTATAACGTATAACGTATAACGTATAACGTATAACGTATAACGTATAACGTATAACGTATAACGTATAACGTATAACGTATAACGTATAACGTATAACGTATAACGTATAACGTATAACGTATAACGTATAACGTATAACGTGTAACGAAGAACGTATAACGAAGAACATAAAACGTATAACATATATCCTATAACGCATAACGTATATCGTATAACGCATAACGTATAGCGAATAACGCATAACGTATAACGTATAACGTATAACGTATAACGTATAACGTATAACGTATAACCTATAACGTATAACGTATGACGTGTAACGTATAACGTATAACGTATTACGTATAACCTATAACGTATAACGTATAACGTATAACGTATAACGTATAACGTAAAACGTATAACATATATCCTTTAACGCATAACGTATATCGTATAACGCATAACGTATAGCGAATAACGCATAACGTATAACGTATAACGTATAACGTATAACGTATAAAGTATACCGTATAACGTATAACCTATAACGTATAACGTATAACGTATGACGTATAACGTATAACGTATAACGTATAACGTATAACGTATAACGTATAACGTATAACGTATAACGTATAACGTATAACGTATAACGTATAACGTATAACGTATAACGTATAACGTATAACGTATAACGTATAACGTATAACGTATAACGTATAACGTATAACGTATAACGTATAACGTATAACGTGTAACGAAGAACGTATAACGAAGAACGTAAAACGTATAACATATATCCTATAACGCATAACGTATATCGTATAACGCATAACGTATAGCGAATAACGCATAACGTATAACGTATAACGTATAACGTATAACGTATAACGTATAACGTATAACGTATAACCTATATCGTATAACGTATAACGTATGACGTATAACGTATAACGTATAATGTATAACGTATAACGTATAACGTATAACGTATAACGTATAACGTATAACGTATAACGTATAACGTATAACGTATAACGTATAACGTATAACGTATAACGTATAACGTATAACGTATAACGTATAACGTATAACGTATAACGTATAACGTATAACGTATAACGTATAACGTATAACGTATAACGTATAACGTATAACGTATAACGTATAACGTATAACGTATAACGTATAACGTATAACGTGTAACGAAGAACGTATAACGAAGAACATAAAACGTATAACATATATCCTATAACGCATAACGTATATCGTATAACGCATAACGTATAGCGAATAACGCATAACGTATAACGTATAACGTATAACGTATAACGTATAACGTATAACGTATAACCTATAACGTATAACGTATGACGTGTAACGTATAACGTATAACGTATTACGTATAACCTATAACGTATAACGTATAACGTATAACGTATAACGTATAACGTAAAACGTATAACATATATCCTTTAACGCATAACGTATATCGTATAACGCATAACGTATAGCGAATAACGCATAACGTATAACGTATAACGTATAACGTATAACGTATAAAGTATACCGTATAACGTATAACCTATAACGTATAACGTATAACGTATGACGTATAACGTATAACGTATAACGTATAACGTATAACGTATAACGTATAACGTATAACGTATAACGTATAACGTATAACGTATAACGTATAACGTATAACGTATAACGTATAACGTATAACGTATAACGTATAACGTATAACGTATAACGTATAACGTATAACGTATAACGTATAACGTATAACGTGTAACGAAGAACGTATAACGAAGAACATAAAACGTATAACATATATCCTATAACGCATAACAGATATCGTATAACGCATAACGTATAGCGAATAAAGCATAACGTATAACGTATAACGTATAACGTATAACGTATAACGTATAACGTATAACCTATAACGTATAACGTATGACGTGTAACGTATAACGTATAACGTATTACGTATAACCTATAACGTATAACGTATAACGTATAACGTATAACGTATAACGTATAACGTATAACGTATAACGTATAACGTATAACGTATAACGTATAACGTATAACGTATAACGTATAACGTATAACGTATAACGTATAACGTATAACGTATAACGTATAACGTATAACGTATAACGTATAACGTATAACGTGTAACGAAGAACGTATAACGAAGAACGTAAAACGTATAACATATATCCTATAACGCATAACGTATATCGTATAACGCATGACGTATAGCGAATAACGCATAACGTATAACGTATAACGTATAACGTATAACGTATAACGTATAACGTATAACGTATAACGTATAACGTATAACGTATAACGTATAACGTATAACGTATAACGTATAACGTATAACGTATAACGTATAGGGTATAACGTATAACGTATAACGTATAACCTATAACGTATAACGTATAACGTATAACGTATAACGTATAACGTATAACGTATAACGTATAACGTATAACGTATAACGTATAAGGTATAACGTATAACGTATAACGTATAACGTATAACGTATAACGTGTAACGAAGAACGTATAACGAAGAACGTAAAACGTATAACATATATCCTATAACGCATAACGTATATCGTATAACGCATAACGTATAGCGAATAACGCATAACGTATAACGTATAACGTATAACGTATAACGTATAACGTATAACGTATAACTTATAACGTATAACGTATAACGTATAACGTATAACGTATAACGTATAACGTATAACGTATAACGTATAACGTATAACGTATAACGTATAACGTATAACGTATAACGTATAACCTATAACGTATAACGTATAACGTATAACGTATAACGTATAACGTATAACGTATAACGTATAACGTATAACGTGTAACGTATAACGTATAACGTATAACGTATAACGTGTAACGAAGAACGTATAACGAAGAACGTAAAACGTATAACATATATCCTATAACGCATAACGTATATCGTATAACGCATAACGTATAGCGAATAACGCATAACGTATAACGTATAACGTATAACGTATAACGTATAACGTATAACGTATAACGTATAACGTATAACGTATAACGTATAACGTATAACGTATAACGTATAACGTATAACGTATAACGTATAACGTATAACGTGTAACGAAGAACGTATAACGAAGAACGTAAAACGTATAACATATATCCTATAACGCATAACGTATATCGTATAACGCATAACGTATAGCGAATAACGCATAACGTATAACGTATAACGTATAACGTATAACGTATAACGTATAACGTATAACGTATAACGTATAACGTATAACGTATATCGTATGACGTGTAACGTATAACGTATAACGTATATCGTATAACGTATGACGTATAACGTATAACGTATAACGTATAACGTATAACGTATAACGTATAACGTATAACGTATAACGTATAACGTATAACGTATAACGTGTAACGTATAACGTATAACGTATAACGTATAACGTATAACGTATAACGTATAACGTATAACGTATAACGTATAACGTATAACGTATAACGTATAACGTATAACGTATAACGTATAACGTATAACGTATAACGTATAACGTATAACGTATAACGTATAACGTATAACGTATAACGTATAACGTATATCGTATAACGTATAACGTATAAAGTATAACGTATAACGTATAACGTATAACGTATAACGTATAACGTATAACGTATATCGTATATCGTAAAACGTATAACGAATAACGTATAACGTATAACGTATAACGTATAAAGTATAACGTATAACGTATAACGTATAACGTATAACGTATAACGTATAACGTATAACGTATAACGTATATCGTATATCGTGAAACGTATAACGAATAACGTATAACGTATAACGTAAAACGTATAAAGTATAACGTATAACGCATATCGTATAGCGTATAACCTATGACGTATAACGTATAACGTATAACGTATAACGTATAACGTATAACGTATAACGTATAACGTATAACGTATAACGTATAACGTATAAAGTATAACGTATAACGTATAACGTATAACGTATAACGCATAACGTATAACGTATAACGTATAACCTATGACGTATAACGTATAACGTATAACGTATAACGTATAACGTATAACGTATAACGTATAACGTATAACGTATAACGTATAACCTATGACGTATAACGTATAACGTATAACGTATAACGTATAACGTATAACGTATAACGTATAACCTACGACGTATAACGTGTAACGTATAGCGTATAACGTATAACGTATAACGTATAACCTATGACGTATAACGTATATCGTATATCGTAAAACGTATAACGAATAACGTATAACGTATAACGTATAACGTATAAAGTATAACGTATAACGCATATCGTATAACGTATAACATATAACGGATAACGTAAAACGCATAACGTATAACGTATAACGTATAGCGTATAACGTATAACGTATAACGTATAACGTATAACGTATAACGTATAACATGTAACATACAACGTATAACGTATACCGTATAACGTATAACGTATAACCTATGACGTATAACGTGTAACGTATAACGTATAACGTATAACGTATAACGTATAACGTATAACGTATAACGTATAACGTATAACGTATAACGTATAACGTATAACGTATAACGTATAACGTATAACGTATAACGTATAACGTATAACGTATAACCTACGACGTATAACGTGTAACGTATAACGTATAACGTATAACGTATAACGTATAACCTATGACGTATAACGTATATCGTATATCGTAAAACGTATAACGAATAACGTATAACGTATAACGTATAACGTATAAAGTATAACGTATAACGCATATCGTATAACGTATAACATATAACGGATAACGTAAAACGCATAACGTATAACGTATAGCGTATAACGTATAACGTATAACGTATAACGTATAACGTATAACGTATAACGTATAACATGTAACGTACAACGTATAACGTATACCGTATAACGTATAACGTATAACCTATGACGTATAACGTGTAACGTATAACGTATAACGTATAACGTATAACGTATAACGTATAACGTATAACGTATAACGTATAACGTATAAAGTATAACGTATAACGTATGACGTATAACGTATAACGCATAACGTATAACGTATAACGTATAACCTATGACGTATAACGTATAACCTATAACGTATAACGTATAACGTATAACGTATAACGTATAACCTACGACGTATAACGTGTAACGTATAACGTATAACGTATAACGTATAACGTATAACCTATAACGTATAACGTATAACGTATAAAGTATAACGTATAACGTATAACGTATAACGTATAACGTATAACGTATAACGTATAACGTATAACGTATAACGTATAACGTGTAACGAAGAACGTATAACGAAGAACGTAAAACGTATAACATATATCCTATAACGCATAACGTATATCGTATAACGCATAACGTATAGCGAATAACGCATAACGTATAACGTATAACGTATAACGTATAACGTATAACGTATAACGTATAACCTATAACGTATAACGTATAACGTATAACGTATAACGTATAACGTATAACCTATAACGTATAACGTATAACGTATAACGTATAACGTATAACGTATAACGTATAACGTATAACGTATAACGTATAACGTATAAGGTATAACGTATAACGTATAACGTATAACGTATAACGTATAACGTGTAACGAAGAACGTATAACGAAGAACGTAAAACGTATAACATATATCCTATAACGCATAACGTATATCGTATAACGCATAACGTATAGCGAATAACGCATAACGTATAACGTATAACGTATAACGTATAACGTATAACGTATAACGTATAACTTATAACGTATAACGTATAACGTATAACGTATAACGTATAACGTATAACGTATAACGTATAACGTATAACGTATAACGTATAACGTATAACGTATAACGTATAACGTATAACCTATAACGTATAACGTATAACGTATAACGTATAACGTATAACGTATAACGTATAACGTATAACGTATAACGTGTAACGTATAACGTATAACGTATAACGTATAACGTGTAACGAAGAACGTATAACGAAGAACGTAAAACGTATAACATATATCCTATAACGCATAACGTATATCGTATAACGCATAACGTATAGCGAATAACGCATAACGTATAACGTATAACGTATAACGTATAACGTATAACGTATAACGTATAACGTATAACGTATAACGTATAACGTATAACGTATAACGTATAACGTATAACGTATAACGTATAACGTATAACGTATAACGTGTAACGAAGAACGTATAACGAAGAACGTAAAACGTATAACATATATCCTATAACGCATAACGTATATCGTATAACGCATAACGTATAGCGAATAACGCATAACGTATAACGTATAACGTATAACGTATAACGTATAACGTATAACGTATAACGTATAACGTATAACGTATAACGTATATCGTATGACGTGTAACGTATAACGTATAACGTATATCGTATAACGTATGACGTATAACGTATAACGTATAACGTATAACGTATAACGTATAACGTATAACGTATAACGTATAACGTATAACGTATAACGTATAACGTGTAACGTATAACGTATAACGTATAACGTATAACGTATAACGTATAACGTATAACGTATAACGTATAACGTATAACGTATAACGTATAACGTATAACGTATAACGTATAACGTATAACGTATAACGTATAACGTATAACGTATAACGTATAACGTATAACGTATAACGTATAACGTATAACGTATATCGTATAACGTATAACGTATAAAGTATAACGTATAACGTATAACGTATAACGTATAACGTATAACGTATAACGTATATCGTATATCGTAAAACGTATAACGAATAACGTATAACGTATAACGTATAACGTATAAAGTATAACGTATAACGTATAACGTATAACGTATAACGTATAACGTATAACCTATGCCGTATAACGTATAACGTATAAAGTATAACGTATAACGTATAACGTATAACGTATAACGTATAACGTATATCGTATATCGTGAAACGTATAACGAATAACGTATAACGTATAACGTAAAACGTATAAAGTATAACGTATAACGCATATCGTATAGCGTATAACCTATGACGTATAACGTATAACGTATAACGTATAACGTATAACGTATAACGTATAACGTATAACGTATAACGTATAACGTATAACGTATAAAGTATAACGTATAACGTATAACGTATAACGTATAACGCATAACGTATAACGTATAACGTATAACCTATGACGTATAACGTATAACGTATAACGTATAACGTATAACGTATAACGTATAACGTATAACGTATAACGTATAACGTATAACCTATGACGTATAACGTATAACGTATAACGTATAACGTATAACGTATAACGTATAACGTATAACCTACGACGTATAACGTGTAACGTATAGCGTATAACGTATAACGTATAACGTATAACCTATGACGTATAACGTATATCGTATATCGTAAAACGTATAACGAATAACGTATAACGTATAACGTATAACGTATAAAGTATAACGTATAACGCATATCGTATAACGTATAACATATAACGGATAACGTAAAACGCATAACGTATAACGTATAACGTATAGCGTATAACGTATAACGTATAACGTATAACGTATAACGTATAACGTATAACATGTAACATACAACGTATAACGTATACCGTATAACGTATAACGTATAACCTATGACGTATAACGTGTAACGTATAACGTATAACGTATAACGTATAACGTATAACGTATAACGTATAACGTATAACGTATAACGTATAACGTATAACGTATAACGTATAACGTATAACGTATAACGTATAACGTATAACGTATAACGTATAACCTACGACGTATAACGTGTAACGTATAACGTATAACGTATAACGTATAACGTATAACCTATGACGTATAACGTATATCGTATATCGTAAAACGTATAACGAATAACGTATAACGTATAACGTATAACGTATAAAGTATAACGTATAACGCATATCGTATAACGTATAACATATAACGGATAACGTAAAACGCATAACGTATAACGTATAGCGTATAACGTATAACGTATAACGTATAACGTATAACGTATAACGTATAACGTATAACATGTAACGTACAACGTATAACGTATACCGTATAACGTATAACGTATAACCTATGACGTATAACGTGTAACGTATAACGTATAACGTATAACGTATAACGTATAACGTATAACGTATAACGTATAACGTATAACGTATAAAGTATAACGTATAACGTATGACGTATAACGTATAACGCATAACGTATAACGTATAACGTATAACCTATGACGTATAACGTATAACCTATAACGTATAACGTATAACGTATAACGTATAACGTATAACCTACGACGTATAACGTGTAACGTATAACGTATAACGTATAACGTATAACGTATAACCTATAACGTATAACGTATAACGTATAAAGTATAACGTATAACGTATAACGTATAACGTATAACGTATAACGTATAACGTATAACGTATAACGTATAACGTATAACGTATAGGGTATAACGTATAACGTATAACGTATAACCTATAACGTATAACGTATAACGTATAACGTATAACATATAACGTATAACGTATAACGTATAACGTATAACGTATAACGTATAACGTATAACGTATAACGTATAACGTATAACGTATAACGTATAACGTGTAACGAAGAACGTATAACGAAGAACGTAAAACGTATAACATATATCCTATAACGCATAACGTATATCGTATAACGCATAACGTATAGCGAATAACGCATAACGTATAACGTATAACGTATAACGTATAACGTATAACGTATAACGTATAACGTATAACCTATATCGTATAACGTATAACGTATGACGTATAACGTATAACGTATAATGTATAACGTATAACGTATAACGTATAACGTATAACGTATAACGTATAACGTATAACGTATAACGTATAACGTATAACGTATAACGTATAACGTATAACGTATAACGTATAACGTATAACGTATAACGTATAACGTATAACGTATAACGTATAACGTATAACGTATAACGTATAACGTATAACGTATAACGTGTAACGAAGAACGTATAACGAAGAACATAAAACGTATAACATATATCCTATAACGCATAACGTATATCGTATAACGCATAACGTATAGCGAATAACGCATAACGTATAACGTATAACGTATAACGTATAACGTATAACGTATAACGTATAACCTATAACGTATAACGTATGACGTGTAACGTATAACGTATAACGTATTACGTATAACCTATAACGTATAACGTATAACGTATAACGTATAACGTATAACGTAAAACGTATAACATATATCTTTTAACGCATAACGTATATCGTATAACGCATAACGTATAGCGAATAACGCATAACGTATAACGTATAACGTATAACGTATAACGTATAAAGTATACCGTATAACGTATAACCTATAACGTATAACGTATAACGTATGACGTATAACGTATAACGTATAACGTATAACGTATAACGTATAACGTATAACGTATAACGTATAACGTATAACGTATAACGTATAACGTATAACGTATAACGTATAACGTATAACGTATAACGTATAACGTATAACGTATAACGTATAACGTATAACGTATAACGTATAACGTATAACGTATAACGTGTAACGAAGAACGTATAACGAAGAACATAAAACGTATAACATATATCCTATAACGCATAACAGATATCGTATAACGCATAACGTATAGCGAATAAAGCATAACGTATAACGTATAACGTATAACGTATAACGTATAACGTATAACGTATAACCTATAACGTATAACGTATGACGTGTAACGTATAACGTATAACGTATTACGTATAACCTATAACGTATAACGTATAACGTATAACGTATAACGTATAACGTATAACGTATAACGTATAAGGTATAACGTATAACGTATAACGTATAACGTATAACGTATAACGTGTAACGAAGAACGTATAACGAAGAACGTAAAACGTATAACATATATCCTATAACGCATAACGTATATCGTATAACGCATGACGTATAGCGAATAACGCATAACGTATAACGTATAACGTATAACGTATAACGTATAACGTATAACGTATAACGTATAACGTATAACGTATAACGTATAACGTATAACGTATAACGTATAACGTATAACGTATAACGTATAACGTATAACGTATAGGGTATAACGTATAACGTATAACGTATAACCTATAACGTATAACGTATAACGTATAACGTATAACGTATAACGTATAACGTATAACGTATAACGTATAACGTATAACGTATAAGGTATAACGTATAACGTATAACGTATAACGTATAACGTATAACGTGTAACGAAGAACGTATAACGAAGAACGTAAAACGTATAACATATATCCTATAACGCATAACGTATATCGTATAACGCATAACGTATAGCGAATAACGCATAACGTATAACGTATAACGTATAACGTATAACGTATAACGTATAACGTATAACTTATAACGTATAACGTATAACGTATAACGTATAACGTATAACGTATAACGTATAACGTATAACGTATAACGTATAACGTATAACGTATAACGTATAACGTATAACGTATAACGTATAACCTATAACGTATAACGTATAACGTATAACGTATAACGTATAACGTATAACGTATAACGTATAACGTATAACGTGTAACGTATAACGTATAACGTATAACGTATAACGTGTAACGAAGAACGTATAACGAAGAACGTAAAACGTATAACATATATCCTATAACGCATAACGTATATCGTATAACGCATAACGTATAGCGAATAACGCATAACGTATAACGTATAACGTATAACGTATAACGTATAACGTATAACGTATAACCTATAACGTATAACGTATAACGTATAACGTATAACGTATAACGTATAACGTATAACGTATAACGTATATCGTATAACGTATAACGTATAACGTATAACGTATAACGTATAACGTATAACGTATAACGTGTAACGAAGAAAGTATAACGAAGAACGTAAAACGTATAACATATATCCTATAACGCATAACGTATATCGTATAACGCATAACGTATAGCGAATAACGCATAACGTATAACGTATAACGTATAACGTATAACGTATAACGTATAACGTATAACGTATAACGTATAACGTATAACGTATAACGTATATCGTATGACGTGTAACGTATAACGTATAACGTATATCGTATAACGTATGACGTATAACGTATAACGTATACCGTATAACGTATAACGTATAACGTATAACGTATAACGTATAACGTATAACGTATAACGTATAACGTATAACGTATAACGTATAACGTATAACGTATAACGTATAACGTATAACGTATAACGTATAACGTATAACGTATAACGTATAACGTATAACGTATAACGTATAACGTATAACGTATAACGTATAACGTATAACGTATGACGTATAACGTATAACGTATAACGTATAACGTAAAACATATGACGTATTACATATTACGTATAACGTATAACGTATAACGCATAACGTATAACGTATAACGTATAACGTATAACGTATAACGTATAACGTAAAACGTATAACGTATAACATATAACGTATAACGTATAACGTTTAACGTATAACGTATAACGTATAACGTATAACGTATAACGTATAACGTATAACGTATAGCGAATAACGCATAACGTATAGCGAATAACGCATAACGTATAGCGTATAACGTATAACGTATAACGCATAACGTATAACGCATAACGTATAACGCATAACGTATAACGCATAACGTATAACGTATAACGTATAACGTATAACGTATAACGTATAACGTATAACGCATAACGTATAGCGAATAACGCATAACGTATAGCGAATAACGCATAACGTATAGCGTATAACGTATAACGTATAACGCATAACGTATAACGTATAACGTATAACGTATAACGTATAACGTATAACGTATAACGTATAACGTATAACGTATAACGTATAACGCATAACGTATAACGCATAACGTATAACGTATAACGTATAACGTATAACGTATAACGTATAACGTATAACGTATAACGTATAACGTATAACGTATAACGTATAACGTATAACGTGTAACGAAGAACGTATAACGAAGAACGTAAAACGTATAACATATATCCTATAACTCATAACGTATATCGTATAACGCATAACGTATAGCGAATAACGCATAACGTATAACGTATAACGTATAACGTATAACGTATAACGTATAACGTATAACGTATAACGTATAACGTATAACGTATAACGTATAACGTATAACGTATAACGTATAACCTATAACGTATAACGTATAACGTATAACGTATAACGTATAACGTATAACGTATAACGTATAACGTATAACGGATAACGTATAACGTATAACGTATAACGTGTGACGTATAACGTATAACGTATAACGTATAACGTATAAGGCATAACGTCTAACATATGACATATTACGTATAAGGTATGACCTATAACGTATAACGTATAACGTATAACGTATAACGTATAACGTATAACGTATAACGTATAACGTATAACGTATAACGTATAACGTATAACGTATAACGTATAACGTATAACGTATAACGTATAACGTATAACGTATAACGTATAACGTATAACGTATAACGTATAACGTATAACGTATAACGTATAACGTATAACGTATTACGTATAACGTATAACGTATAACGTATAACGTATAACGTATAACGTATAACGTATAACCTATAACGTATAACGTATAACGTATAACGTATAACGTATAACGTATAACGTATAACGTATAACGTATAACGTATAACGTATAACGTATAACGTATAACGTATAACGTATAACGTATAACGTATAACGTATAACGTATAACGTATAACGTATAACGTATAACGTATAACGTATAACGTATAACGTATAACGTATAACGTATAACGTATATCGTATAACGTATAACGCATAACGTCTAACGTATGACATATCACGTATAAGGTATGACCTATAACGTATAACGTATAACGTATAACGTATAACGTATAACGTATAGGGTATAACGTATAACGTATAACGTATAACCTATAACGTATTACGTATAACCTATAACGTATAACGTATAACGTATAACGTATAACGTATAACGTATAACGTATAACGTATAACGTATAACGTATAACGTATAACGTATAACGTATAACGCATAACGTATAACGTATAACGTATAACGTATAACGTATAACGTATAACGTATAACGTATAACGTATAACGCATAACGTATAACGTATAACGTATAATGTATAACATATAACGTATAACGTATAACCTATAACGTATAACGTATAACGTATAACGTATAACGTATGACGTGTAACGTATAACGTAGAACGTATTACGTATAACCTATAACGTATAACGTATAACGTATAACGTATAACGTATAACGTATAACGTATAACCTATAACGTATAACGTATAACGTATAATGTATAACGTATAACGCATAACGTATAACGTATAACGTATAACGTATAACGTATAACGTATAACGTATAACGTATAACGTATAACGTATAACGTATAACGTATAACGTATAACGTGTAACGAAGAACGTATAACGAAGAACGTAAAACGTATAACATATATCCTATAACGCATAACGTATATCGTATAACGCATAACGTATAGCGAATAACGCATAACGTATAACGTATAACGTATAACGTATAACGTATAACGTATAACGTATAACGTATAACGTATAACGTATAACGTATATCGTATGACGTGTAACGTATAACGTATAACGTATATCGTATAACGTATGACGTATAACGTATAACGTATAACGTATAACGTATAACGTATAACGTATAACGTATAACGTATAACGTATAACGTATAACGTATAACGTATAACGTATAACGTATAACGTATAACGTATAACGTATAACGTATAACGTATAACGTATAACGTATAACGTATAACGTATAACGTTTAACGTATAACGTATAACGTATAACGTATAACGTATAACGTATAACGTATAACGTATAACGTATAACGTATAACGTATAACGTATAACGTATAACGTATATCGTATAACGTATAACGTATAACGTATAACGTATAACGTATAACGTATAACCTATAACGTATTACGTATAACGTATAACGTATAACGTATAACGTATAACGTGTAACGTATAACGTATAACGTATAACGTATAACGTATAACGTATAACGTATAACGTATAACGTATAACGTATAACGTATAACGTATAACGTATAACGTATAACGTATAACGTATAACGTATATCGTATAACGTATAACGTATAACGTATATCGTATAACGTATAACGTATAACGTATAACGTATAACGTATAACGTATAACCTATAACGTATTACGTATAACGTATAACGTATAACGTATAACGTATAACGTGTAACGTATAACGTATAACGTATAACGTATAACGTATAACGTATAACGTATAACGTATAACGTATAACGTATAACGTATAACGTATAACGTATAACGTATAACGTATAACGTATAACGTATAACGTATAACGTATAACGTAAAACATATGACGTATTACATATTACGTATAACGTATAACGTATAACGTGTAACGAAGAACGTATAACGAAGAACGTAAAACGTATAACATATATCCTATAACTCATAACGTATATCGTATAACGCATAACGTATAGCGAATAACGCATAACGTATAACGTATAACGTATAACGTATAACGTATAACGTATAACGTATAACGTATAACGTATAACGTATAACGTATAACGTATAACGTATAACGTATAACGTATAACGTATAACGTATAACGTATAACGTATAGGGTATAACGTATAACGTATAACGTATAACCTATAACGTATAACGTATAACGTATAACGTATAACGTATAACGTATAACGTATAACGTAAAACGTATAACGTATAAGGTATAACGTATAACGTATAACGCATAACGTGTAACGTATAACGTGTAACGAAGAACGTATAACGAAGAACGTAAAACGTATAACATATATCCTATAACGCATAACGTATATCGTATAACGCATAACGTATAGCGAATAACGCATAACGTATAACGTATAACGTATAACGTATAACGTATAACGTATAACGTATAACTTATAACGTATAACGTATAACGTATAACGTATAACGTATAACGTATAACGTATAACGTATAACGTATAACGTATAACGTATAACGTATAACGTATAACGTATAACGTATAACGTATAACGTATAACGTATAACGTATAACGTATAACGTATAACGTATAACGTATAACGTATAACGTATAACGTATAACGTATAACGTGTAACGAAGAACGTATAACGAAGAACGTAAAACGTATAACATATATCCTATAACGCATAACGTATATCGTATAACGCATAACGTATAGCGAATAACGCATAACGTATAACGTATAACGTATAACGTATAACGTACAACGTATAACCTGTAACGTATAACGTATAACGTATAACGTATAACGTATAACGTATAACGTATAACGTATAACGTATAACGTATAACGTATAACGTATAACGTATAACGTATAACGTATAACGTATAACGTATAACGTATAACGTGTAACGAAGAACGTATAACGAAGAACGTAAAACGTATAACATATATCCTATAACGCATAACGTATATCGTATAACGCATAACGTTTAGCGAATAACGCATAACGTATAACGTATAACGTATAACCTATAACGTATAACGTAAAACATATGACGTATTACATATTACGTATAACGTATAACGTATAACGTATAACGTATAACGTATAACGTATAACGTGTAACGAAGAACGTATAACGAAGAACGTAAAACGTATAACATATATCCTATAACTCATAACGTATATCGAATAACGCATAACGTATAGCGAATAACGCATAACGTATAACGTATAACGTATAACGTATAACGTATAACGTATAACGTATAACGTATAACGTATAACGCATAACGTATAACGTATAACGTATAACGTATAACGTATAACGTATAACGTATAACGTATAACGTATAACGTATAACGTATAACGTATAACGTATAACGTATAACGTATAACGTATAACGTATAACGTATAACGTATAACGTATAACGTATAACGTAAAACATATGACGTATTACATATTACGTATAACGTATAACGTATAACGTATAACGTATAACGTATAACGTATAACGTGTAACGAAGAACGTATAACGAAGAACGTAAAACGTATAACATATATCCTATAACTCATAACGTATATCGTATAACGCATAACGTATAGCGAATAACGCATAACGTATAACGTATAACGTATAACGTATAACGTATAGCGTATAACGTATAACGTATAACGTATAACGTATAACGTATAACGTATAACGTATAACGTATAACGTATAACGTATAACGTATAACGTATAACGTATAACGTATAGGGTATAACGTATAACGTATAACGTATAACCTATAACGTATAACGTATAACGTATAACGTATAACGTATAACGTATAACGTATAACGTAAAACGTATAACGTATAAGGTATAACGTATAACGTATAACGCATAACGTGTAACGTATAACGTGTAACG
>NW_027480193.1:0-32592 GCF_051014685.1 Ptiloglossa arizonensis | reverse complement strand
TTATACGTTTAACGTTATACGTTATACGTTATACGTTATACGTTATACGTTATACGTTATACGTTATACGTTATACGTTATACGTTATACGTTATACGTTATACGTTATAGTATACGTTATACGTTATACGTTATACGTTATACGTTATACGTCATACGTTATACGTTATACGTTATACGTTATACGTTATACGTAATACGTATACGTTATACGTTATACGTTATACGTTATACGTTATACGTTATACGTTATACGTTATACGTTATACGTTATACGTTATACGTTATACGTTATACGTTATACGTTATACGTTATACGTTATACGTTATACGTTATACGTTATACGTTATACGTTATACGTTATCGTTATACGTTATACGTTATACGTTATACGTTATACGTTATACGTTATACGTTTATACGTTATACGTTATACGTTATACGTTATTACGTTATACGTTATACGTTATACGTTATACGTTATACGTTATCTGTTACGTTATACGTTATACGTTATACGTTATACGTTATACGTTATACGTTAAACGTTATACGTTATACGTTATACGTTATACGTTATACGTTATACGTTATACGTTATACGTTATACGTTATACGTTATACGTTATACGTTATACGTTATACGTTATACGTTATACGTTATACGTTATACGTTATACGTTATACGTTATACGTTATATGTTATACGGTTTATACGTTATACGTTATACTTTATACGTTATACGTTATTTGTTATAGGTTATACGTTATCCGTTAAACGTTATACGTTATACGTTATACGTTATACGTTATACGTTATACGTATACGTTATACGTTATACGTTATACGTTATACGTTATACGTTATACGTTATACGTTATACGTTATACGATATACGTTATTCGTTATACGTTATACGTTATACGTTATACGTTATACGTATACGTTATACGTTATACGTTTATACGTTATACGTTATACGTATTACGTTATACGTTATACGTTATACGTTATACGTTATACGTTATACGTTATACGTTATACGTTATACGTTATACATTATACGTTATACGTTATACGTTATACGTTATACGTTATACGTTATACGTTATACGTTTATACGTATACGTTATACGTTATACGTTATACGTTATACGTTATACGTTATACGTTATACGTTATACGTTATACGTTATACGTTATACGTTATACGTATACGTTATACGTTATACGTTATACGTTATACGTTATACGTTATACGTTATACGTTTATACGTTATACGTTATACGTTATACGTTATACGTTATACGTTATACGTTATACGTTATACGTTATACGTTATACGTTATACGTTATACGTTATACGTTATACGTTTATACGTTATACGTTATACGTTATACGTTATACGTTATACGTTTAAACGTTATACGTTATACGTTATACGTTATACTTATTACGTTATACGTTATACGTTATACGTTATACATTATACGTTATACGTATACGTTATACGTTATACGTTATACGTTATACGTTATACGTTATTAACGTTATACGTTATACGTTATTTGTTATACGTTATACCGTTATACGTTATACGTTATAGTTATTACGTTATACGTTATACGTTATACGTTATACGTTATACGTTATACGTTATACGTTATACGTTATACGTTATACGTTATCGTTATACGTTATACGTTATACGTTATACGTTATACGTTATACGTTATACGTTATACGTTATACGTTATACGTTATACGTTATACGTTATACGTTATACGTTATACGTTATACGTTATACGTTATACGTTATACGTTATACGTTATACGTTATACGTAACGTTATACGTTATACGTTATTACGTTATACGTTATACGTTATACGTTATACGTTATACGTTATACGTTATACGTTATACGTTATTTGCTATAGGTTTACATTATACGTTATACGTTATACGTTATACGTTATACGTTATACGTTATACGTTATACGTTATACGTTATACGTTATACGTTATACGTTATACGTCATACGTAATACGTTATACGTTATACGTTATACGTTATACGTTATACGTTATACGTTATACGTTTATACGTTATACGTTATACGTTAGACGTTATACGTTATACGTTATACGTATACGTATTACGTTATACGTTATACGTTATACATTATACGTTATACGTTATACGTTATACGTTATACGTTATACGTTATACGTTATACGTTATACTTTATACGTTATACGTTATACGTTATACGGTATACGTTATACGTTATACGTTATACGTTATACGTTATACGTTATACGTTATACGTATTACGTTATACGTTATGCGTTATTAACGTTATACGTTATACGTTATACGTTATACGTTATACGTTATACGTTATACGTTATACGTTATACGTTATACGTTATACGTTATACGTATACGTTATACGTTATACGTTATACGTTATACGTTATACGTTATACGTTATACGTTATACGTTATACGTTATACGTTATACGTTATACGTTATACGTTATACGTTATACGTTATACGTTCATACGTCATACGTTATACGTCATACGTTATACGTCATACGTTATACGTATACGTTATACGTTATACGTTATACGTTATACGTTATACGTTATACGTTATACGTTACGTTATACGTTATACGTTATACGTTATAAGTTATACGTTATACGTATTATACGTTATACGTTATACGTTATACGTTATACGTTATACGTTATACGTTATACGTTTACGTTATACGTTATACGTTATACGTTATACGTTATACGTTATACGTTATAGGTTATACGTTATACGTTATACGTTATACGTTATACGTTATACGTTATACGTTATACGTTATACGTTATACGTTATACGTTATACGTTATACGTTATACGTTTATACGTTATACGTTATACGTTATACGTTATACGTTATACGTTATACGTTATACGTTATACGTCATACGTTATACGTTATACGTTATACGTTATACGTTATACGTTATACGTTATACGTTATACGTTATACGTTATACGTTATACGTTAGACGTTATACGTTATACGTTATACTTTATACGGTATACGCTATACTTTATACGTTATACGTTATACGTTATACGTTATACGTTATACGTTATACGTTATACGTTATACGTTATACGTTATACGTTATACGTTATACGTTATACGTTATACGTTAGACGTTATACGTTATTTGTTATAGGTTACGTTATACGTTATACGTTATACGTTATACGTTATACGTTATACGTTATACGTTATACGTTATACGTTATACGTTATACATTATACGTTATACGTTATACGTTATACGGTATACGTTATACGTTATACGTTATACGTTATACGTTATACGTTATACGTTATACGTTATACGTTATACGTTATACGTTATACGTTATACGTTATACGTTATACGTTATACGTTATACGTTATACGTTATACGTTATACGTTATACGTTATACGATATACGTAATACGTTATACGTTATACGTTATACGTTATACGTTATACGTAATACGTTATACGTTATACGTTATACGTTATACGTTATACGTTATACGTTTATACGTTATACGTTATACGTTATACGTTATACATTATACGTTATACGTTATACGTATACGGTATACGTTATACGTTATACGTTATACGTTATACGTTATACGTTATACGTTATACGTTATACGTTATACATTATACGTTATACGTTATACGTTATACGGTATACGTTATACGTTATACGTTATACGTTATACGTTATACGTTATACGTTATACGTTATACGTTATACGTTATACGTTATACGTTATACGTTATACGTTATACGTTATACGTTATACGTTATACGTTATACGTTATACGTTATACGTTATACGTTATACGTTATACGTTATACGTTATACGTTATACGTTATACGTTATACGTTATACGTTATACGTATACGTTATACGTTATACGTATACGTTATACGTTATACGTTATACGTTATACGTTATACGTTATTTGCTATAGGTTATACGTTATACGTTATACGTTATACGTTTACGTTATACGTTATACGTTATACGTTATACGTTATACGTTATACGTTATACGTTATACGTTATACGTTATACGTTATACGTTATACGTTATACGTTATACGTTATACGTTATACGTTATACGTTATACGTTATACGTTATACGTTATACGTTATTACGTTATACGTTATACGTTATACGTATTACGTTATACGTTATACGTTATACGTTATACGTTATACGTTATACGTTATACGTTATACGTTATACGTTATACGTTATACGTTATACGTTAACGTTATACGTTATACGTTATACGTTATACGTTATACGTTATACGTTATACGTTATACGTTATACGTTATACGTTATACGTTATACGTATTACGTTATACGTTATACGTTATACGTTATACGTTATACGTTATACGTTATACGTTATACGTTATACGTTATACGTTATACGTTATACGTTATACGTTATACGTTATACGTTATACTTATACGTTATACGTTATACGTTATACGTTATACGTTATACGTTATACGTTATACGTTATACGTTATACGTTATACGTTATACGTTATACGTTATACGTTATACGTCATACGTTATACGTCATACGTTATACGTCATACGTTATACGTTATACGTATACGTTATACGTTATACGTTATACGTTATACGTTATACGTTATACTTTATACGTTATACGTTATACGTTATACGTTATACGTTATACGTTATACGTTATACGTTATACGTTATACGTTATACGTTATACGTTATACGTTATACGTTATACGTTATACGTTATACGTTATACGTTATACGTTATACGTTATAGGTTATACGTTTTATACGTTATACGTTAACGTTATACGTTATACGTTATACGTTATACGTTATACGTTATACGTTATACGTTATACGTTATACGTTATACGTTATACGTTATACGTTATACGTTATACGTTATACGTTATACGTTATACGTTATACGTTATACGTTATACGTTATACGTTATACGTTATACGTTATACGTTATACGTTATACGTTATACGTTAGACGTTATACGTTATACGTTATACTTTATACGGTATACGCTATACTTTATACGTTATACGTTATACGTTATACGTTATACGTTATAGCGTTATACGTTATACGTTATACGTTATACGTTATACGTTATACGTTATACGTTATACGTTATACGTTATACGTTAGACGTTATACGTTATTTGTTATAGGTTTACGTTATACGTTATACGTTATACGTTATACGTTATACGTTATACGTTATACGTTATACGTTATACGTTATACGTTATACATTATACGTTATACGTTTATACGTTATACGGTATACGTTATACGTTATACGTTATACGTTATACGTTATACGTTATACGTTATACGTTATACGTTATACGTTATACGTTATACGTTATACGTTATACGTTATACGTTATACGTTATACGTTATACGTTATACGTTATACGTTATACGTATTACGTTATACGTTATACGTTATACGTTATACGTTATACGTAATACGTTATACGTTATACGTTATACGTTATACGTTATACGTTTATACGTTATACGTTATACGTTATACGTTATACGTTATACGTTAGACGTTATACGTTATACGTTTATACTTTTATACGGTATACGCTATACTTTATACGTTATACGTTATACGTTATACGTTATACGTTATACGTTATACGTTATACGTTATACGTTATACGTTATACGTTATACGTTATTTGCTATAGGTTTACGTTATACGTTATACGTTATACGTTATACGTTATACGTTATACGTTATACGTTATACGTTATACGTTATACGTTATACGTTATACGTTATACGTTATACGTTATACGTTATACGTTATACGTTATACGTTATACGTTATACGTTATACGGTATACGTTATACGTTATACGTATACGTTATACGTTATACGTTATACGTTATACGTTATACGTTATACGTTAGACGTTATACGGTATACGTATTACGTTATACGTTATACGTTATACGTTATACGTTATACGTTATACGTTATACGTTATACGTTATACGTTGCACGTTATACGTTATACGTTATACGTTATACGTTATACGTTATACGTTATACGTTATACGTTATACGTTATACGTTATACGTTATTACGTTATACGTTATATGTTATACGTTATACGTTATACGTTATACGTTATACGTTATACGTTATACGTTATACGTTATACGTTATACGTTATACGTTATACGTTATACGTTATACGTTATACGTCATACGTTATACGTTAGACGTTATACGTTATACGTATTACGTTATACGTTATACGTTATACGTTATACGTTATACGTTATACGTTATACGTTATACGTTATACGTTTATACGTTATACGTTATACGTTATACGTTAGACGTTATACGTTATTTGTTATAGGTTTACGTTATACGTTATACGTTATACGTTATACGTTATACGTTATACGTTATACGTTATACGTTTATACGTTATACGTTATACATTATACGTTATACGTTATACGTTATACGGTATACGTTATACGTTATACGTTATACGTTATACGTTATACGTTATACGTTATACGTTATACGTTATACGTTATACGTTATACGTTATACGTTATACGTTATACGTTATACGTTATACGTTATACGTTATACGTTATACGTTATACGTTATACGTTATACGTATTACGTTATACGTTATACGTTATACGTATACGTTATACATTATACGTTATACGTTATACGTTATACGGTATACGTTATACGTTATACGTTATACGTTATACGTTTATACGTTATACGTTATACGTTATACGTTATACGTTATACGTTATACTTTATACGTTATACGTTATACGTTATACGTTATACGTTATACGTTATACGTTATACGTTATACGTTATACGTATTACGTTATACGTTATACGTTATACGTATACGTTATACGTAATACGTTATACGTTATACGTTATACGTTATACGTTATACGTTATACGTTATACGTTATACGTTATACGTTATACGTTATACGTTAGACGTTATACGTTATACGTTATACTTTTATACGGTATACGCTATACTTTATACGTTATACGTTATACGTTATACGTTATACGTTATACGTTATACGTTATACGTTATACGTTATACGTTATTACGTTATTTGCTATAGGTTTACGTTATACGTTATACGTTATACGTTATACGTTATACGTTATACGTTATACGTTATACGTTATACGTTATACGTTATACGTTATACGTTATACGTTATACGTTATACGTATACGTTATACGTTATACGTTATACGTTATACGTTATACGTTATACGTTATACGGTATACGTTATACGTTATACGTTATACGTTATACGTTATACGTTATACGTTATACGTTATACGTTATACGTTATACGTTAGACGTTATACGTTATACGTATTACGTTATACGTTATACGTTATACGTTATACGTTATACGTTATACGTTATACGTTATACGTTATACGTTGCACGTTATACGTTATACGTTATACGTTATACGTTATACGTTATACGTTATACGTTATACGTTATACGTTATACGTTATACGTATTACGTTATACGTTATATGTTATACGTTATACGTTATACGTTATACGTTATACGTTATACGTTATACGTTATACGTTATACGTTATACGTTATACGTTATACGTTATACGTTATACGTTATACGTCATACGTTATACGTTAGACGTTATACGTTATACGTATTACGTTATACGTTATACGTTATACGTTATACGTTATACGTTATACGTTATACGTTATACGTTATACGTTATACGTTATACGTTAGACGTTATACGTTATTTGTTATAGGTTTACGTTATACGTTATACGTTATACGTTATACGTTATACGTTATACGTTATACGTTATACGTTATACGTTATACGTTATACCTTATACGTTATACGTTATACGTTATACGGTATACGTTATACGTTATACGTTATACGTTATACGTTATACGTTATACGTTATACGTTATACGTATACGTATACGTTATACGTTATACGTTATACGTTATACGTTATACGTTATACGTTATACGTAATACGTTATACGTTATACGTTATACGTTAACGTTATACGTATTACGTTATACGTTATACGTTATACGTTATACGTTATACGTAATACGTTATACGTTATACGTTTATACGTTATACGTTATACGTTATACGTTATACGTTATACGTTATACGTTATACGTTATACGTTAGACGTTATACGTTATACGTTATACTTTATACGGTATACGCTATACTTTATACGTTATACGTTATACGTTATACGTTATACGTTATACGTTATACGTTATACGTTATACGTTATACGTTATTTGCTATAGGTTTACGTTATACGTTATACGTTATACGTTATACGTTATACGTTATACGTATACGTTATACGTTATACGTTATACGTTATACGTTATACGTTATACGTTATACGTTATACGTTATACGTTATACGTTTATACGTTATACGTTATACGTTATACGTTATACGTTATACGGTATACGTTATACGTTATACGTTATACGTTATACGTTATACGTTATACGTTATACGTTATACGTTATACGTTAGACGTTATACGTTATACGTATTACGTTATACGTTATACGTTATACGTTATACGTTATACGTTATACGTTTATACGTTATACGTTATACGTTGCACGTTATACGTTATACGTTATACGTTATACGTTATACGTTATACGTTATACGTTATACGTTATACGTTATACGTTATACGTATTACGTATACGTTATATGTCATACGTTATACGTTATACGTTATACGTTATACGTTATACGTTATACGTTATACGTTATACGTTATACGTTATACGTTATACGTTATACGTTATACGTCATACGTTATACGTTAGACGTTATACGTTATACGTATACGTTATACGTTATACGTTATACGTTATACGTTATACGTTATACGTTATACGTTATACGTTAGACGTTTATACGTTATACGTATTACGTTATACGTTATACGTTATACGTTATACGTTATACGTTATACGTTATACGTTATACGTTATACGTTATACGTTATACGTTATACGTCATACGTTATACGTTATACGTTTATACGTTATACGTTATACGTTATACGTTATACGTTTATACGTTATACGTTATACGTTATACGTTATACGTTATACGTTATACGTTATACGTTATACGTTATACGTTATACGTTATACGTTATACGTTATACGTTATACGTTATACGTTATACGTTATACGTTATACGTTATACGTTATACGTTATAGGTTATACGTTATACGTTATACGTTATACGTTATACGTTATAGGTTATACGTTATACGTTATACGTTATACGTTAATACGTTATACGTTATACGTTTATACGTTATACGTTATACGTTATACGTTATACGTTATACGTTATACGTTATACGTTATACGTTATACGTTATACGTTATACGTTATACGTTATACGTTATACGTCATACGTTATACGTTATACGTTATACGTTATACGTTATACGTTATACGTTATACGTTATACGTTATACGTTAGACGTTATACGTTATACGTTATACTTTATACGGTATACGCTATACTTTATACGTTATACGTTATACGTTATACGTTATACGTTATACGTTATACGTTATACGTTATACGTTATACGTTATACGTTATACGTTATACGTTATACGTTATACGTTATACGTTAGACGTTATACGTTATTTGTTATAGGTTTACGTTATACGTTATACGTTTATACGTTATACGTTATACGTTATACGTTATACGTTATACGTTATACGTTATACGTTATACATTATACGTTATACGTTATACGTTATACGGTATACGTTATACGTTATACGTTATACGTTATACGTTATACGTTATACGTTATACGTATACGTTATACGTTATACGTTATACGTTATACGTTATACGTTATACGTTATACGTTATACGTTATACGTTATACGTTATACGTTATACGTATTACGTTATACGTTATACGTTATACGTTATACGTTATACGTAATACGTTATACGTTAACGTTATACGTTATACGTTATACGTTATACGTTATACGTTATACGTTATACGTTATACGTTATACGTTAGACGTTATACGTTATACGTTATACTTTATACGGTATACGCTATACTTTATACGTTATACGTTATACGTTATACGTTATACGTTATACGTTATACGTTATCGTTATACGTTATACGTTATACGTTATTTGCTATAGGTTTACGTTATACGTTATACGTTATACGTTATACGTTATACGTTATACGTTATACGTTATACGTTATACGTTATACGTTATACGTTATACGTTATACGTTATACGTTATACGTTATACGTTATACGTTATACGTTATACGTTATACGTTATACGGTATACGTTATACGTTATACGTTATACGTTATACGTTATACGTTATACGTTATACGTTATACGTTATACGTTAGACGTTATACGTTATACGTATTACGTTATACGTTATACGTTATACGTTATACGTTATACGTTATACGTTATACGTTATACGTTATACGTTGCACGTTATACGTTATACGTTATACGTTATACGTTATACGTTATACGTTATACGTTATACGTTATACGTTATACGTTATACGTATTACGTTATACGTTATATGTTATACGTTATACGTTATACGTTATACGTTATACGTTATACGTTATACGTTATACGTTATACGTTATACGTTATACGTTATACGTTATACGTTATACGTTATACGTCATACGTTATACGTTATACGTTATACGTTATACGTATTACGTTATACGTTATACGTTATACGTTATACGTTATACGTTATACGTTATACGTTATACGTTATACGTTATACGTTATACGTTAGACGTTATACGTTATTTGTTATAGGTTTACGTTATACGTTATACGTTATACGTTATACGTTATACGTTATACGTTATACGTTATACGTTATACGTTATACGTTATACATTATACGTTATACGTTATACGTTATACGGTATACGTTATACGTTATACGTTATACGTTATACGTTATACGTTATACGTTATACGTTATACGTTATACGTTATACGTTATACGTTATACGTTATACGTTATACGTTATACGTTATACGTTATACGTTATACGTTATACGTTATACGTTATACGTTATACGTATTACGTTATACGTTATACGTTATACGTTATACGTTATACATTATACGTTATACGTTATACGTTATACGGTATACGTTATACGTTATACGTTATACGTTATACGTTATACGTTATACGTTATACGTTATACGTTATACGTTATACGTTATACGTTATACGTTATACGTTATACGTTATACGTTATACGTTATACGTTATACGTTATACGTTATACGTTATACGTATTACGTTATACGTTATACGTTATACGTTATACGTTATACGTAATACGTTATACGTTATACGTTATACGTTATACGTTATACGTTATACGTTATACGTTATACGTTATACGTTATACGTTATACGTTAGACGTTATACGTTATACGTTATACTTTATACGGTATACGCTATACTTTATACGTTATACGTTATACGTTATACGGTATACGTTATACGTTATACGTTATACGTTATACGTTATACGTTATACGTTATACGTTATACGTTATACGTTATACGTTATACGTTATACGTTATACGTTATACGTTATACGTTATACGTTATACGTTATACGTTATACGTTATACGTATTACGTTATACGTTATACGTTATACGTTATACGTTATACGTAATACGTTATACGTTATACGTTATACGTTATACGTTATACGTTATACGTTATACGTTATACGTTATACGTTATACGTTATACGTTAGACGTTATACGTTATACGTTATACTTTATACGGTATACGCTATACTTTATACGTTATACGTTATACGTTATACGTTATACGTTATACGTTATACGTTATACGTTATACGTTATACGTTATACGTTATTTGCTATAGGTTTACGTTATACGTTATACGTTATACGTTATACGTTATACGTTATACGTTATACGTTATACGTTATACGTTATACGTTATACGTTATACGTTATACGTTATACGTTATACGTTATACGTTATACGTTATACGTTATACGTTATACGTTATACGGTATACGTTATACGTTATACGTTATACGTTATACGTTATACGTTATACGTTATACGTTATACGTTATACGTTAGACGTTATACGTTATACGTATTACGTTATACGTTATACGTTATACGTTATACGTTATACGTTATACGTTATACGTTATACGTTATACGTTGCACGTTATACGTTATACGTTATACGTTATACGTTATACGTTATACGTTATACGTTATACGTTATACGTTATACGTTATACGTATTACGTTATACGTTATATGTTATACGTTATACGTTATACGTTATACGTTATACGTTATACGTTATACGTTATACGTTATACGTTATACGTTATACGTTATACGTTATACGTTATACGTTATACGTCATACGTTATACGTTAGACGTTATACGTTATACGTATTACGTTATACGTTATACGTTATACGTTATACGTTATACGTTATACGTTATACGTTATACGTTATACGTTATACGTTATACGTTATACGTTATACGTTATACGTTATACGTTAGACGTTAGACGTTATTTGTTATAGGTTTACGTTATACGTTATACGTTATACGTTATACGTTATACGTTATACGTTATACGTTATACGTTATACGTTATACGTTATACATTATACGTTATACGTTATACGTTATACGGTATACGTTATACGTTATACGTTATACGTTATACGTTATACGTTATACGTTATACGTTATACGTTATACGTTATACGTTATACGTTATACGTTATACGTTATACGTTATACGTTATACGTTATACGTTATACGTTATACGTTATACGTTATACGTTATACGTATTACGTTATACGTTATACGTTATACGTTATACGTTATACATTATACGTTATACGTTATACGTTATACGGTATACGTTATACGTTATACGTTATACGTTATACGTTATACGTTATACGTTATACGTTATACGTTATACGTTATACGTTATACGTTATACGTTATACGTTATACGTTATACGTTATACGTTATACGTTATACGTTATACGTTATACGTTATACGTATTACGTTATACGTTATACGTTATACGTTATACGTTATACGTAATACGTTATACGTTATACGTTATACGTTATACGTTATACGTTATACGTTATACGTTATACGTTATACGTTATACGTTATACGTTAGACGTTATACGTTATACGTTATACTTTATACGGTATACGCTATACTTTATACGTTATACGTTATACGTTATACGTTATACGTTATACGTTATACGTTATACGTTATACGTTATACGTTATTTGCTATAGGTTTACGTTATACGTTATACGTTATACGTTATACGTTATACGTTATACGTTATACGTTATACGTTATACGTTATACGTTATACGTTATACGTTATACGTTATACGTTATACGTTATACGTTATACGTTATACGTTATACGTTATACGTTATACGGTATACGTTATACGTTATACGTTATACGTTATACGTTATACGTTATACGTTATACGTTATACGTTATACGTTAGACGTTATACGTTATACGTATTACGTTATACGTTATACGTCATACGTTATACGTTATACGTTATACGTTATACGTTATACGTTATACGTTGCACGTTATACGTTATACGTTATACGTTATACGTTATACGTTATACGTTATACGTTATACGTTATACGTTATACGTTATACGTATTACGTTATACGTTATATGTTATACGTTATACGTTATACGTTATACGTTATACGTTATACGTTATACGTTATACGTTATACGTTATACGTTATACGTTATACGTTATACGTTATACGTTATACGTCATACGTTATACGTTAGACGTTATACGTTATACGTATTACGTTATACGTTATACGTTATACGTTATACGTTATACGTTATACGTTATACGTTATACGTTATACGTTATACGTTATACGTTATACGTTATACGTTAGACGTTATACGTTATTTGTTATAGGTTTACGTTATACGTTATACGTTATACGTTATACGTTATACGTTATACGTTATACGTTATACGTTATACGTTATACGTTATACATTATACGTTATACGTTATACGTTATACGGTATACGTTATACGTTATACGTTATACGTTATACGTTATACGTTATACGTTATACGTTATACGTTATACGTTATACGTTATACGTTATACGTTATACGTTATACGTTATACGTTATACGTTATACGTTATACGTTATACGTTATACGTTATACGTTATACGTTATACGTTATACGTATTACGTTATACGTTATACGTTATACGTTATACGTTATACGTAATACGTTATACGTTATACGTTATACGTTATACGTTATACGTTATACGTTATACGTTATACGTTATACGTTATATGTTATACGTTAGACGTTATACGTTATACGTTATACTTTATACGGTATACGCTATACTTTATACGTTATACGTTATACGTTATACGTTATACGTTATACGTTATACGTTATACGTTATACGTTATACGTTATTTGCTATAGGTTTACGTTATACGTTATACGTTATACGTTATACGTTATACGTTATACGTTATACGTTATACGTTATACGTTATACGTTATACGTTATACGTTATACGTTATACGTTATACGTTATACGTTATACGTTATACGTTATACGTTATACGTTATACGTTATACGTTATACGTTATACGGTATACGTTATACGTTATACGTTATACGTTATACGTTATACGTTATACGTTATACGTTATACGTTATACGTTAGACGTTATACGTTATACGTATTACGTTATACGTTATACGTTATACGTTATACGTTATACGTTATACGTTATACGTTATACGTTATACGTTGCACGTTATACGTTATACGTTATACGTTATACGTTATACGTTATACGTTATACGTTATACGTTATACGTTATACGTTATACGTATTACGTTATACGTTATATGTCATACGTTATACGTTATACGTTATACGTTATACGTTATACGTTATACGTTATACGTTATACGTTATACGTTATACGTTATACGTTATACGTCATACGTTATACGTTAGACGTTATACGTTATACGTATTACGTTATACGTTATACGTTATACGTTATACGTTATACGTTATACGTTATACGTTATACGTTATACGTTAGACGTTATACGTTATACGTATTACGTTATACGTTATACGTTATACGTTATACGTTATACGTTATACGTTATACGTTATACGTTATACGTTATACGTTATACGTTATACGTCATACGTTATACGTTATACGTTATACGTTATACGTTATACGTTATACGTTATACGTTATACGTTATACGTTATACGTTATACGTTATACGTTATACGTTATACGTTATACGTTATACGTTATACGTTATACGTTATACGTTATACGTTATACGTTATACGTTATACGTTATACGTTATACGTTATACGTTATACGTTATACGTTATACGTTATACGTTATACGTTATACGTTATACGTTATTTGTTATAGGTTATACGTTATACGTTAAACATTATACGTTATACGTTATTTGTTATAGGTTATACGTTATACGTTATACGTTATACATTATACGTTATACGTTATACGTTATACGTTATACATTATACGTTATACGTTATACGTTATACGTTATACGTTATACGTTATACGTTATACGTTATACGTTATACGTTATACGTTATACGTTATACGTTATACGTTATACGTTATACGTTATACGTTATACGTTATACGTTATACGTTATACGTTATACGTAATACGTTATACGTCATACGTTATACGTCATACGTTATACGTTATACGTTATACGTTATACGTTATACGTTATACGTTATACGTTATACGTTATACGTTATACGTTATACGTTATACGTTATACGTTATACGTTATACGTTATACGTTATACGTTATACGTTATACGTTATACGTTATACGTTATACGTTATACGTTATACGTTATACGTTATACGTTATACGTTATACGTTATACGTTAGACGTTATACGTTATACGTTATACTTTATACGGTATACGCTATACTTTATACGTTATACGTTATACGTTATACGTTATACGTTATACGTTATACGTTATACGTTATACGTTATACGTTATACGTTATACGTTATTTGCTATAGGTTTACATTATACGTTATACGTTATACGTTATACGTTATACGTTATACGTTATACGTTATACGTTATACGTTATACGTTATACGTTATACGTTATACGTTATACGTTATACGTTATACGTTATACGTTATACGTTATACGTTATACGTTATACGTTATACGTTATACGTTATACGTTATACGTTATACGTTATACGTTATACGTTATACGTTATACGTTATACGTTATACGTTATACGTTATACGTTATTTGTTATAGGTTATACGTTATACGTTAAACATTATACGTTATACGTTATTTGTTATAGGTTATACGTTATACGTTATACGTTATACATTATACGTTATACGTTATACGTTATACGTTATACATTATACGTTATACGTTATACGTTATACGTTATACGTTATACGTTATACGTTATACGTTATACGTTATACGTTATACGTTATACGTTATACGTTATACGTTATACGTTATACGTTATACGTTATACGTTATACGTTATACGTTATACGTTATACGTTATACGTTATACGTTATACGTTATACGTTATACGTTATACGTTATACGTTATACGTTATACGTTATACGTTATACGTTATACGTCATACGTTATACGTCATACGTTATACGTTATACGTTATACGTTATACGTTATACGTTATACGTTATACGTTATACGTTATACGTTATACGTTATACGTTATACGTTATACGTTATACGTTATACGTTATACGTTATACGTTATACGTTATACGTTATACGTTATACGTTATACGTTATAGGTTATACGTTATACGTTATACGTTATACGTTATACGTTATACGTTATACGTTATACGTTATACGTTATACGTTATACGTTATACGTTATACGTTATACGTTATACGTTATTTGTTATAGGTTTACGTTATACGTTATACGTTATACGTTATACGTTATACGTTATACGTTATACGTTATACGTTATAGGTTATACGTTATACGTTATACGTTATACATTATACGTTATACGTTATACGTTATACGGTATACGTTATACGTTATACGTTATACGTTATACGTTATGCGTTATACGTTATACGTTATACGTTATACGTTATACGTTATTTGTTATAGGTTATACGTTATATGTTAAACATTATACGTTATACGTTATTTGTTATAGGTTATACGTTATACGTTATACGTTATACATTATACGTTATACGTTATACGTTATACGTTATACATTATACGTTATACGTTATACGTTATACGTTATACGTTATACGTTATACGTTATACGTTATACGTTATACGTTATACGTTATACGTTATACGTTATACGTTATACGTTATACGTTATACGTCATACGTTATACGTTATACGTTATACGTTATACGTTATACGTTATTTGTTATAGGTTATACGTTATACGTTATACGTTATACATTATACGTTATACGTTATACGTTATACGTTATACATTATACGTTATACGTTATACGTTATACGTTATACGTTATACGTTATACGTTATACGTTATACGTTATACGTTATACGTTATACGTTATACGTTATACGTTATACGTTATACGTCATACGTTATACGTTGTACGTTATACGTTATACGTTATACGTTATACGTTATACGTTATACGTTATACGTTATACGTTATACGTTATACGTTATACGTTATACGTTATACGTTATACGTTATACGTTATACGTTATACGTTATACGTTATAGGTTATACGTTATACGTTATACGTTATACGTTATACGTTATTTGTTATAGGTTATACGTTATACGTTAAACATTATACGTTATACGTTATTTGTTATAGGTTATACGTTATACGTTATACGTTATACATTATACGTTATACGTTATACGTTATACGTTATACATTATACGTTATACGTTATACGTTATACGTTATACGTTATACGTTATACGTTATACGTTATACGTTATACGTTATACGTTATACGTTATTTGTTATAGGTTTACGTTATACGTTATACGTTATACGTTATACGTTATACGTTATACGTTATACGTTATACGTTATACGTTATACGTTATACATTATACGTTATACGTTATACGTTATACGGTATACGTTATACGTTATACGTTATACGTTATACGTTATACGTTATACGTTATACGTTATACGTTATACGTTATACGTTATACGTTATACGTTATACGTTATACGTTATACGTTATACGTTATACGTTATACGTTATACGTTATACGTTATACGTTATACGTTATACGTTATACGTTATACGTTATTTGCTATAGGTTTACGTTATACGTTATACGTTATACGTTATACGTTATACGTTATACGTTATACGTTATACGTTATACGTTATACGTTATACGTTATACGTTATACGTTATACGTTATACGTTATACGTTATACGTTATACGTTATACGTTATACGTTATACGTTATACGTTATACGTTATACGTTATACGTTAGACGTTATACGTTATACGTATTACGTTATACGTATACGTTATACGTTATACGTTATACGTTATACGTTATACGTTATACGTTATACGTTATACGTTATACGTTATACGTCATACGTTATACGTTATACGTTATACGTTATACGTTATACGTTATACGTTATACGTTATACGTTATACGTTATACGTTATACGTTATACGTTATACGTTATACGTTATACGTTATACGTTATACGTTATACGTTATACGTTATACGTTATACGTTATACGTTATACGTTATACGTTATACGTTATACGTTATACGTTATACGTTATACGTTATACGTTATACGTTATACGTTATTTGTTATAGGTTATACGTTATACGTTAAACATTATACGTTATACGTTATTTGTTATAGGTTATACGTTATACGTTATACGTTATACATTATACGTTATACGTTATACGTTATACGTTATACGTTATACGTTATACGTTATACGTTATAGGTTATACGTTATACGTTATACGTTATACATTATACGTTATACGTTATACGTTATACGGTATACGTTATACGTTATACGTTATACGTTATACGTTATACGTTATACGTTATACGTTATACGTTATACGTTATACGTTATTTGTTATAGGTTATACGTTATATGTTAAACATTATACGTTATACGTTATTTGTTATAGGTTATACGTTATACGTTATACGTTATACATTATACGTTATACGTTATACGTTATACGTTATACATTATACGTTATACGTTATACGTTATACGTTATACGTTATACGTTATACGTTATACGTTATACGTTATACGTTATACGTTATACGTTATACGTTATACGTTATACGTTATACGTTATACGTCATACGTTATACGTTATACGTTATACGTTATACGTTATACGTTATTTGTTATAGGTTATACGTTATACGTTATACGTTATACATTATACGTTATACGTTATACGTTATACGTTATACATTATACGTTATACGTTATACGTTATACGTTATACGTTATACGTTATACGTTATACGTTATACGTTATACGTTATACGTTATACGTTATACGTTATACGTTATACGTTATACGTCATACGTTATACGTTGTACGTTATACGTTATACGTTATACGTTATACGTTATACGTTATACGTTATACGTTATACGTTATACGTTATACGTTATACGTTATACGTTATACGTTATACGTTATACGTTATACGTTATAGGTTATACGTTATACGTTATACGTTATACGTTATACGTTATTTGTTATAGGTTATACGTTATACGTTAAACATTATACGTTATACGTTATTTGTTATAGGTTATACGTTATACGTTATACGTTATACATTATACGTTATACGTTATACGTTATACGTTATACATTATACGTTATACGTTATACGTTATACGTTATACGTTATACGTTATACGTTATACGTTATACGTTATACGTTATACGTTATACGTTATTTGTTATAGGTTTACGTTATACGTTATACGTTATACGTATACGTTATACGTTATACGTTATACGTTATACGTTATACGTTATACGTTATACATTATACGTTATACGTTATACGTTATACGGTATACGTTATACGTTATACGTTATACGTTATACGTTATACGTTATACGTTATACGTTATACGTTATACGTTATACGTTATTTGTTATAGGTTATACGTTATACGTTAAACATTATACGTTATACGTTATTTGTTATAGGTTATACGTTATACGTTATACGTTATACATTATACGTTATACGTTATACGTTATACGTTATACATTATACGTTATACGTTATACGTTATACGTTATACGTTATACGTTATACGTTATACGTTATACGTTATACGTTATACGTTATACGTTATACGTTATACGTTATACGCTATACGTTATACGTTATACGTTATACGTTATACGTTATACGTTATACGTTATACGTTATACGTCATACGTTATACGTCATACGTTATACGTTATACGTTATACGTTATACGTTATACGTTATACGTTATACGTTATACGTTATACGTTATACGTTATACGTTATACGTGTTATACGTTATACGTTATACGTTATACGTTATACGTTATACGTTATACGTTATACGTTATACGTTATACGTTATACGTTATACGTTATACGTTATACGTTATACGTTATACGTTATACGTTATACGTTATACGTTAGACGTTATACGTTATACGTTATACTTTATACGGTATACGCTATACTTTATACGTTATACGTTATACGTTATACGTTATACGTTATACGTTATACGTTATACGTTATACGTTATACGTTATACGTTATTTGCTATAGGTTTACATTATACGTTATACGTTATACGTTATACGTTATACGTTATACGTTATACGTTATACGTTATACGTTATACGTTATACGTTATACGTTATACGTTATACGTTATACGTTATACGTTATACGTTATACGTTATACGTTATACGTTATACGTTATACGTTATACGTTATACGTTATACGTTATACGTTATACGTTATACGTTATACGTTATACGTTATACGTTATACGTTATACGTTATACGTCATACGTTATACGTTATACGTTATACGTTATACGTTATACGTTATACGTTATACGTTATACGTTATACGTTATACGTTATACGTTATACGTTATACGTTATACGTTATACGTTATACGTTATACGTTATACGTTATACGTTATACGTTATACGTTATACGTTATACGTTATACGTTATACGTTATACGTTATACGTTATACGTTATACGTTATACGTTATACGTTATACGTTATACGTTATACGTTATACGTTATACGTTATACGTTATACGTTATACGTTATACGTTATACGTTATACGTTATACGTTATACGTTATACGTTATACGTTATACGTTATACGTTATACGTTATAGTTACGTTATACGTTCGTTACGTTATACGTTATACGTTATACGTTATACGTTATACGTTATACGTTATACGTTATACGTTATACGTTATACGTTATACGTTATACGTTATACGTTATACGTTATACGTATTACGTTATACGTTATACGTTATACGTTATACGTTATACGTAATACGTTATACGTTATACGTTATACGTTATACGTTATACGTTATACGTTATACGTTATACGTTATACGTTATACGTTATACGTTAGACGTTATACGTTATACGTTATACTTTATACGGTATACGCTATACTTTATACGTTATACGTTATACGTTATACGTTATACGTTATACGTTATACGTTATACGTTATACGTTATACGTTATACGTTATTTGCTATAGGTTTACGTTATACGTTATACGTTATACGTTATACGTTATACGTTATACGTTATACGTTATACGTTATACGTTATACGTTATACGTTATACGTTATACGTTATACGTTATACGTTATACGTTATACGTTATACGTTATACGTTATACGTTATACGTTATACGTTATACGTTATACGGTATACGTTATACGTTATACGTTATACGTTATACGTTATACGTTATACGTTATACGTTATACGTTATACGTTATACGTTATACGTTATACGTTATACGTTATACGTTATACGTTATACGTTATACGTTATACGTTATACGTTATACGTTATACGTTATACGTTATACGTTATACGTTATACGTTATACGTTATACGTTATACGTTATACGTTATACGTTATACGTTATACGTTATACGTTATACGTTATACGTTATACGTTATTTGTTATAGGTTTACGTTATACGTTATACGTTATACGTTATACGTTATACGTTATACGTTATACGTTATACGTTATACGTTATACGTTATACGTTATACATTATACGTTATACGTTATACGTTATACGGTATACGTTATACGTTATACGTTATACGTTATACGTTATACGTTATACGTTATACGTTATACGTTATACGTTATACGTTATACGTTATACGTTATACGTTATACGTTATACGTTATACGTTATACGTTATACGTTATACGTTATACGTTATACGTTATACGTTATACGTATTACGTTATACGTTATACATTATACGTTACACGTTATACGTTATACGTTATACGTTATACGTTATACGTTATACGTTATACGTTATACGTTATACGTTATACGTTATACGTTATACGTTATACGTTATACGTTAGACGTTATACGTTATACGTTATACTTTATACGGTATACGCTATACTTTATACGTTATACGTTATACGTTATACGTTATACGTTATACGTTATACGTTATACGTTATACGTTATACGTTATACGTTATACGTTATTTGCTATAGGTTTACGTTATACGTTATACGTTATACGTTATACGTTATACGTTATACGTTATACGTTATACGTTATACGTTATACGTTATACGTTATTTGCTATAGGTTTACGTTATACGTTATACGTTATACGTTATACGTTATACGTTATACGTTATACGTTATACGTTATACGTTATACGTTATACGTTATACGTTATACGTTATACGTTATACGTTATACGTTATACGTTATACGTTATACGTTATACGTTATACGTTATACGTTATACGTTATACGTTATACGTTATACGTTATACGTTATACGTTAGACGTTATACGTTATACGTATTACGTTATACGTTATACGTTATACGTTATACGTTATACGTTATACGTTATACGTTATACGTTATACGCTGCACGTTATACGTTATACGTTATACGTTATACTTTATATACGTTATACGTTATACGTTATACGTTATACGTTATACGTTATACGTTATATGTTATTTGTTATAGGTTATACGTTATACGTTATACGTTATACGTTATACGTTATACGTTATACGTTATACGTTATACGTTATACGTTATACGTTATACGTTATACGTTATACGTTATACGTTATACGTTATACGTTATACGTTATACGTTATACGTTATACGTTATACGTTATACGTTATTTGTTATAGGTTATACGTTATACGTTAAACATTATACGTTATACGTTATTTGTTATAGGTTATACGTTATACGTTATACGTTATACATTATACGTTATACGTTATACGTTATACGTTATACATTATACGTTATACGTTATACGTTATACGTTATACGTTATACGTTATACGTTATACGTTATACGTTATACGTTATACGTTATACGTTATACGTTATACGTATTACGTTATACGTTATACGTTATACGTTATACGTTATACGTTATACGTTATACGTTAAACGTTATACGTTATACGTTATACGTTATACGTTATACGTTATACGTTATACGTATTACGTTATACGTTATACGTTATACGTCATACGTTATACGTTATACGTTATACGTTATACGTTATACGTTATACGTTATACGTTATACGTTATACGTTATACGTTATACGTTATACGTTATACGTTATACGTTATACGTTATACGTTATACGTTATACGTTATACGTTATACGTTATACGTTATACGTTATACGTTATACGTTATACGTTATACGTTATACGTTATACGTTATACGTTATACGTTATACGTTATACGTTATACGTTATACGTTATACGTTATACGTTATACGTTATACGTTATACGTTATACGTTAGACGTTATACGTTATACGTTATACGTTATACGTTATACGTTATACGTTATACGTCATACGTTATACGTTAGACGTTATACGTTATACGTATTACGTTATACGTTATACGTTATACGTTATACGTTATACGTTATACGTTATACGTTATACGTTATACGTTATACGTTATACGTTATACGTTATACGTTATACGTTATACGTTATACGTTATTTGTTATAGGTTATACGTTATACGTTAAACATTATACGTTATACGTTATTTGTTATAGGTTATACGTTATACGTTATACGTTATACATTATACGTTATACGTTATACGTTATACGTTATACATTATACGTTATACGTTATACGTTATACGTTATACGTTATACGTTATACGTTATACGTTATACGTTATACGTTATACGTTATACGTTATACGTTATACGTTATACGTTATACGTTATACGTATTACGTTATACGTTATACGTTATACGTTATACGTATTACGTTATACGTTATACGTTATACGTTATACGTTATACGTTATACGTTATACGTTAAACGTTATACGTTATACGTTATACGTTATACGTTATACGTTATACGTTATACGTATTACGTTATACGTTATACGTTATACGTCATACGTTATACGTTATACGTTATACGTTATACGTTATACGTTATACGTTATACGTTATACGTTATACGTTATACGTTATACGTTATACGTTATACGTTATACGTTATACGTTATACGTTATACGTTATACGTTATACGTTATACGTTATACGTTATACGTTATACGTTATACGTTATACGTTATACGTTATACGTTATACGTTATACGTTATACGTTATACGTTATACGTTATACGTTATACGTTATACGTTATACGTTATACGTTATACGTTATACGTTATACGTTATACGTTATACGTTATACGTTATACGTTATTTGCTATAGGTTTACGTTATACGTTATACGTTATACGTTATACGTTATACGTTATACGTTATACGTTATACGTTATACGTTATACGTTATACGTTATACGTTATACGTTATACGTATACGTTATACGTTATACGTTATACGTTATACGTTATACGTTATACGTTATACGTTATACGTTATACGTTATACGTTATACGTTATACGTTATACGTTATACGTATTACGTTATACGTTATACGTTATACGTTATACGTTATACGTTATACGTTATACGTTATACGTTATACGTTATACGTTATACGTTATACGTTATACGTTATACGTTATACGTTATACGTTATACGTTATACGTTATACGTTATACGTTATACGTTATACGTTATACGTTATACGTTATACGTTATACGTTATACGTTATACGTTATACGTTATACGTTATACGTTATACGTTATACGTTATACGTTATACGTTATACGTTATACGTTATACGTTATACGTTATACGTTATACGTTATACGTTATACGTTATACGTTATACGTTATACGTTATACGTTATTTGTTATAGGTTATACGTTATACGTTAAACATTATACGTTATACGTTATTTGTTATAGGTTATACGTTATACGTTATACGTTATACATTATACGTTATACGTTATACGTTATACGTTATACATTATACGTTATACGTTATACGTTATACGTTATACGTTATACGTTATACGTTATACGTTATACGTTATACGTTATACGTTATACGTTATACGTTATACGTTATACGCTATACGTTATACGTTATACGTTATACGTTATAAGTTATACGTTATACGTTATACGTTATACGTCATACGTTATACGTCATACGTTATACGTTATACGTTATACGTTATACGTTATACGTTATACGTTATACGTTATACGTTATACGTTATACGTTATACGTTATACGTTATACGTTATACGTTATACGTTATACGTTATACGTTATACGTTATACGTTATACGTTATACGTTATACGTTATACGTTATACGTTATACGTTATACGTTATACGTTATACGTTAGACGTTATACGTTATACGTTATACTTTATACGGTATACGCTATACTTTATACGTTATACGTTATACGTTATACGTTATACGTTATACGTTATACGTTATACGTTATACGTTATACGTTATACGTTATTTGCTATAGGTTACATTATACGTTATACGTTATACGTTATACGTTATACGTTATACGTTATACGTTATACGTTATACGTTATACGTTATACGTTATACGTTATACGTTATACGTTATACGTTATACGTTATACGTTATACGTTATACGTTATACGTTATACGTTATACGTTATACGTTATACGTTATACGTTATACGTTATACGTTATACGTTATACGTTATACGTTATACGTTATACGTCATACGTTATACGTCATACGTTATACGTCATACGTTATACGTTATACGTTATACGTTATACGTTATACGTTATACGTTATACGTTATACGTTATACGTTATACGTTATACGTTATACGTTATACGTTATACGTTATACGTTATACGTTATACGTTATACGTTATACGTTATACGTTATACGTTATACGTTATACGTTATACGTTATACGTTATACGTTATACGTTATACGTTATAGGTTATACGTTATACGTTATACGTTATACGTTATACGTTATACGTTATACGTTATACGTTATACGTTATACGTTATACGTTATACGTTATACGTTATACGTTATACGTTATACGTTATACGTTATACGTTATACGTTATACGTTATACGTTATACGTTATACGTCATACGTTATACGTTATACGTTATACGTTATACGTTATACGTTATACGTTATACGTTATACGTTATACGTATTACGTTATACGTTATACGTTATACGTTATACGTTATACGTAATACGTTATACGTTATACGTTATACGTTATACGTTATACGTTATACGTTATACGTTATACGTTATACGTTATACGTTATACGTTAGACGTTATACGTTATACGTTATACTTTATACGGTATACGCTATACTTTATACGTTATACGTTATACGTTATACGTTATACGTTATACGTTATACGTTATACGTTATACGTTATACGTTATACGTTATTTGCTATAGGTTTACGTTATACGTTATACGTTATACGTTATACGTTATACGTTATACGTTATACGTTATACGTTATACGTTATACGTTATACGTTATACGTTATACGTTATACGTTATACGTTATACGTTATACGTTATACGTTATACGTTATACGTTATACGGTATACGTTATACGTTATACGTTATACGTTATACGTTATACGTTATACGTTATACGTTATACGTTATACGTTATACGTTATACGTTATACGTTATACGTTATACGTTTATACGTTATACGTTATACGTTATAGGTTATACGTTATACGTTATACGTTATACGTTATACGTTATACGTTATACGTTATACGTTATACGTTATACGTTATACGTTATACGTTATACGTTATACGTTATACGTTATACGTTATACGTTATACGTTATTTGTTATAGGTTTACGTTATACGTTATACGTTATACGTTATACGTTATACGTTATACGTTATACGTTATACGTTATACGTTATACGTTATACGTTATACATTATACGTTATACGTTATACGTTATACGGTATACGTTATACGTTATACGTTATACGTTATACGTTATACGTTATACGTTATACGTTATACGTTATACGTTATACGTTATACGTTATACGTTATACGTTATACGTTATACGTTATACGTTATACGTTATACGTTATACGTTATACGTTATACGTTATACGTATTACGTTATACGTTATACATTATACGTTACACGTTATACGTTATACGTTATACGTTATACGTTATACGTTATACGTTATACGTTATACGTTATACGTTATACGTTATACGTTATACGTTATACGTTATACGTTAGACGTTATACGTTATACGTTATACTTTATACGGTATACGCTATACTTTATACGTTATACGTTATACGTTATACGTTATACGTTATACGTTATACGTTATACGTTATACGTTATACGTTATACGTTATTTGCTATAGGTTTACGTTATACGTTATACGTTATACGTTATACGTTATACGTTATACGTTATACGTTATACGTTATACGTTATACGTTATACGTTATACGTTATACGTTATACGTTATACGTTATACGTTATACGTTATACGTTATACGTTATACGTTATACGTTATACGTTATACGTTATACGTTATACGTTATACGTTATACGTTAGACGTTATACGTTATACGTATTACGTTATACGTTATACGTTATACGTTATACGTTATACGTTATACGTTATACGTTATACGTTATACGCTGCACGTTATACGTTATACGTTATACGTTATACTTTATACGTTATACGTTATACGTTATACGTTATACGTTATACGTTATACGTTATACGTTATACGTTATACGTTATACGTTATACGTTATACGTTATACGTTATATGTTATTTGTTATAGGTTATACGTTATACGTTATACGTTATACGTTATACGTTATACGTTATACGTTATACGTTATACGTTATACGTTATACGTTATACGTTATACGTTATACGTTATACGTTATACGTTATACGTTATACGTTATACGTTATACGTTATACGTTATACGTTATACGTTATACGTTATACGTTATTTGTTATAGGTTATACGTTATACGTTAAACATTATACGTTATACGTTATTTGTTATAGGTTATACGTTATACGTTATACGTTATACATTATACGTTATACGTTATACGTTATACGTTATACATTATACGTTATACGTTATACGTTATACGTTATACGTTATACGTTATACGTTATACGTTATACGTTATACGTTATACGTTATACGTTATACGTATTACGTTATACGTTATACGTTATACGTTATACGTTATACGTTATACGTTATACGTTAAACGTTATACGTTATACGTTATACGTTATACGTTATACGTTATACGTTATACGTTATACGTTATACGTATTACGTTATACGTTATACGTTATACGTCATACGTTATACGTTATACGTTATACGTTATACGTTATACGTTATACGTTATACGTTATACGTTATACGTTATACGTTATACGTTATACGTTATACGTTATACGTTATACGTTATACGTTATACGTTATACGTTATACGTTATACGTTATACGTTATACGTTATACGTTATACGTTATACGTTATACGTTATACGTTATACGTTATACGTTATACGTTATACGTTATACGTTATACGTTATACGTTATACGTTATACGTTATACGTTATACGTTATACGTTAGACGTTATACGTTATACGTTATACGTTATACGTTATACGTTATACGTTATACGTCATACGTTATACGTTAGACGTTATACGTTATACGTATTACGTTATACGTTATACGTTATACGTTATACGTTATACGTTATACGTTATACGTTATACGTTATACGTTATACGTTATACGTTATACGTTAGACGTTATACGTTATTTGTTATAGGTTTACGTTATACGTTATACGTTATACGTTATACGTTATACGTTATACGTTATACGTTATACGTTATACGTTATACGTTATACGTTATACATTATACGTTATACGTTATACGTTATACGGTATACGTTATACGTTATACGTTATACGTTATACGTTATACGTTATACGTTATACGTTATACGTTATACGTTATACGTTATACGTTATACGTTAGACGTTATACGTTATACGTATTACGTTATACGTTATACGTTATACGTTATACGTTATACGTTATACGTTATACGTTATACGTTATACGCTGCACGTTATACGTTATACGTTATACGTTATACTTTATACGTTATACGTTATACGTTATACGTTATACGTTATACGTTATACGTTATACGTTATACGTTATACGTTATACGTTATACGTTATACGTTATACGTTATACGTTATATGTTATTTGTTATAGGTTATACGTTATACGTTATACGTTATACGTTATACGTTATACGTTATACGTTATACGTTATACGTTATACGTTATACGTTATACGTTATACGTTATACGTTATACGTTATACGTTATACGTTATACGTTATACGTTATACGTTATACGTTATACGTTATACGTTATACGTTATACGTTATTTGTTATAGGTTATACGTTATACGTTAAACATTATACGTTATACGTTATTTGTTATAGGTTATACGTTATACGTTATACGTTATACATTATACGTTATACGTTATACGTTATACGTTATACATTATACGTTATACGTTATACGTTATACGTTATACGTTATACGTTATACGTTATACGTTATACGTTATACGTTATACGTTATACGTTATACGTATTACGTTATACGTTATACGTTATACGTTATACGTTATACGTTATACGTTATACGTTAAACGTTATACGTTATACGTTATACGTTATACGTTATACGTTATACGTTATACGTATTACGTTATACGTTATACGTTATACGTCATACGTTATACGTTATACGTTATACGTTATACGTTATACGTTATACGTTATACGTTATACGTTATACGTTATACGTTATACGTTATACGTTATACGTTATACGTTATACGTTATACGTTATACGTTATACGTTATACGTTATACGTTATACGTTATACGTTATACGTTATACGTTATACGTTATACGTTATACGTTATACGTTATACGTTATACGTTATACGTTATACGTTATACGTTATACGTTATACGTTATACGTTATACGTTATACGTTATACGTTATACGTTATACGTTAGACGTTATACGTTATACGTTATACGTTATACGTTATACGTTATACGTTATACGTTATACGTTATACGTTAGACGTTATACGTTATACGTATTACGTTATACGTTATACGTTATACGTTATACGTTATACGTTATACGTTATACGTTATACGTTATACGTTATACGTTATACGTTATACGTTAGACGTTATACGTTATTTGTTATAGGTTTACGTTATACGTTATACGTTATACGTTATACGTTATACGTTATACGTTATACGTTATACGTTATACGTTATACGTTATACATTATACGTTATACGTTATACGTTATACGGTATACGTTATACGTTATACGTTATACGTTATACGTTATACGTTATACGTTATACGTTATACGTTATACGTTATACGTTATACGTTATACGTTATACGTTATACGTTATACGTTATACGTTATACGTTATACGTATTACGTTATACGTTATACGTTATACGTTATACGTTATACGTAATACGTTATACGTTATACGTTATACGTTATACGTTATACGTTATACGTTATACGTTATACGTTATACGTTATACGTTATACGTTAGACGTTATACGTTATACGTTATACTTTATACGGTATACGCTATACTTTATACGTTATACGTTATACGTTATACGTTATACGTTATACGTTATACGTTATACGTTATACGTTATACGTTATTTGCTATAGGTTTACGTTATACGTTATACGTTATACGTTATACGTTATACGTTATACGTTATACGTTATACGTTATACGTTATACGTTATACGTTATACGTTATACGTTATACGTTATACGTTATACGTTATACGTTATACGTTATACGGTATACGTTATACGTTATACGTTATACGTTATACGTTATACGTTATACGTTATACGTTATACGTTATACGTTAGACGTTAGACGTTATACGTTATACGTATTACGTTAT